>NW_027248984.1:1500000-1729999 GCF_019359855.2 Lolium perenne
TGACCAAAGTCAACCTCTTCATACTTATCATTTGAGAAAATGATTTAAATGAGGTTCCCTACCTCATGCAATTTAATACTAGCATGGTAGTGATTTAATGCCTCCAAATAATTCAATATGAGATTATTAGACCATGGTCACTACCTCATGTTGAATTACTTGAGAACAAGATTTAAATGAGAGGAATACCTCTCATATGATTTAACACATAGTTGTAACTAATTTAATAAAAATTACTATTGAGGTGATTCAATATTCTCAAATAACCAGGGATGATCCCATGTTGACCAAGGTCAACACTTCACACTTAGTATTTGAGAAAAGGGATTTAAATGAGATTCATCATCTCATGTGATTTAAATAACTAGTGCAATTTAAAAACTATGTTGGTTTAAATTCTACAAGTGAGCAAGTATGAGCCTAAGCATTTAAAGGTCAACACATTATTTCACCACTTGTGAGAATGATTTAAATGAGGTGCTACACCTCATTGGTTTAAATTCTAAAATTTGGATATATTTTAAATGGGCTAGTATTGACTACATAGCCAATATTTTGATTCTAGCCCATGATCATGTACAGAACACCTATCATCTTTTTACATAGTAAATTAGGGTTTGTTAAAAGTGAATTATTGCAATTGGATTCACTTCAAAATTCAAATTGGTTGATTTTTAAGATTTATTTGAATACAGAAAAGTATCTGTTTTGTTATTTTTGCTATTCAAATTCTACCCAAGATATGGGGTTGAATCTAGTGGGGTTAGTTAGAGCAAAACATAAGCTTTCCAGAACATTTGGATTTGCTAAATTTGAGTTTGTAGAATTTGAACTATTCAATTTATAGGACAGACCAGTATTGAATTTAAACCACAAAAGAAATAAACGAGTTTGAATTCTGGGCTTTAGGCGGGAAAGTAAACGGGCTAAACAGACTAAACAGACTAAACAGACTGGGCCGGCCCACTAGTGCTGACCACGCCGCGGGCCAACTGACAGGGTGGGGCCTGCGTGTCAGTCTCACTTTAACTCCGAATCGGTACCTGGCAACGTCGACCGTCGGATTAGAATTGAATCGGGCGGTGGGGGATCGTCGTCCACGTCGGGGGAGGAGGCTTGCTGCGCCGGCGAGGTAGGGGGTCGGCGGCGCGACGGAGGTTCCCGCGGGGCTCTGCTGGGTGCTGGGCGTCGTTGTCGAGGACGAGGAAACTCCTGGTACCGTCGGCGAGGCGTGGGGTGGACTAATTTGACGACGGTGATGAGCTACTGTGGCGGCGGATTCCGATCAAATTCCGGCGGTGGTGAGCGTGATTGGCTTGGAGAAGAGGTGGAGGAGATCGAGGAGAGGGAGTGGAGCAGGAATGGTGTGGGAAAGGAAGGGCGAGGAGGTCTCTATTTATAGTGGGAGGGGGTGGCCGTGGTGGAGCGGCTGGTCGTCAATGGCGCCGGCGATTCACGACGCGAAGGGGCAAGGCGATAGGGGCGTCGTGTAGGCGACGGCTAGGAGGTGCTATAGCGCTTGATGGTTTAGCTAGGGGAGGACAGGAGCGTGCGGCATCATCGCCGTCCTTGCGGTACCGGGGCGGCAGGGGTTTGATCATGGCGACGGCTAGGGCTCTCCCGCGTGCCAGTAGGGTTGTCCAGGAGCTAGCTGGTAGTGTAGGGATGGCGCGTGCAAGAGGGCAAAGCGAGGGGAGGACGAGAGGCTCCAGGCGACGACATGTACTGCGGCGTCCAGAGTGTCGTCGGGGCGCGCTCACCGCGTGCGCTGGCACGGTTCTGGCGCGTCTGGGCGCGCGCGTTGTGGACACATGTGTGTGTTTCTTTGCGTTGGGCTGATACAGGCGTGCTCAGGGGAGGGTAGGCTACCTATTTGACATGGTGAGAGGGATAGGGGAGGGGTAGAGAGGATGAGTGTATGTGGGTGAGCATGGTGCACGGCATGGCCAAAATTTTGTTGTCTCCCCACTTTATTCAGCACCAGCAAGGACATGCACTGATGCAGGGGATGCAGGGGAGTGTGATCATCACAAGTTTAATGTGGTTTAGGCCAAAATCCAGTGTGTAAAAGGGTGTGTGCAATTTCTGAAATGATGCCTGCCAAGTGTTTGTATAAATGGCCGCATGAGAAAAAGTTTTGAATTTTGAGAATCTTTTTGGTGGAGCTCCAACATATAATTAAAGAGAAAGAATGGTGGTGGTGGTGGTCATTTTGGTGAAGTTTTGTGAGATTTCAAAAAGTGGATCATCTTCTCTTTATTTCAAAGTCCTCACTTGTCCATCTTATTCTGGTCAACCTGGTCAACTTCAGCAGAGATGGTCAACATGAAAGTTGTTGACCTTGACATGGGCTTGGATGACATGGTCATAGTTGACCAAGTTTGGTTGAAGAAAAGTCAAAAGCAGGGGTGTAAAGTAGGGAAGATTTTATAAATGGGTCATATGACCATTATCACATGTATGTGAGTTTTGAATTTTCCTTTGATTTGAATCTGGTTTCTTTTATGCATTTGGGTTTGTTTTTGTTATATAAGAGTTTTAGAAACCATAGGGCAAGCAATGGTGGCCTCATATGAAGATTTGCAAATTGGGCTAAGTGTATGTGAGTGAATTTTGGGGATTTTCTCACTATGTGATTTCTCTTCATTTGAATTGACTTTGGTTGACTCTAATGTGATTCTTATTGGTTTAGAAACATTTTCAAGCCATTGAAACCAATTCAAATGGTCTTGGTCAAAGATTTGCAAAAATAGCCATAACACATAAGAGGTGATGTGTCACTTTTTATTATTTTTGTAAAGTGTTGATCTTGCTTCACTTGGACATGGGTTAGGGTCAATTTAGGGTTATGTGAAGTTTAGAAATGGTTGCACACCATTTGGTCAAGGTTTAAAGTCATAGGGCAAGAATTGGGTATTATGGCTATGTGTCACATATGCCTCTATGCATATGTTGCATTTCATTTTAAATTTGACCTGGCTTGACCCAATTGGTGTTGTTGAGTGTTGAAATGGTATATGGAACTGATCCAACCATTCACTACAAGTCCTAGGGTCAATATTCTTAGTTTCCCAAATTTGCTATTTTACTCTCATATGCCTCTATGGCATTTTTAGTTTCTTTTTATTTTCTTTGGAAACCACTTGGATTAGGTTTGATAAGTACTAGGTAAAGTGTGTGAAGGTTTTCCAAACCTCTAAACAAAGTGGAAAGTTCTAGGGTAAAGATTTATAAAAGTAGCCATAGGCACATATGCCTCTTTCTTATTTAATTTCCTTTTATTCTATTTTAACTAGGGTGGTGAAAAGAGGGATGAGGTTTAGGGTTTAGTGTGGTTCACAATGGTTCACCACCATTTAGCATAATTAAAAAGGTAGGGTTCAAGATTTACCTATTAGGGCTATATGCCCCCATATGTCTTTTAAATTTTATTTTGGGTTTCTCAAAAATAGATCCAAATGATTTTTGGAGAAGATTAGGGTTTAAGGTTTTTCTTATTTGATTTCTTTCTATTTTATTTTATTTGGTTGGTGATCTTCACTTGATCACTTTAGGGTTTTAGGGTTTAGCACATAAGCATACTAACACTCATCATGGCAAAACACAAGATTTAAACAAGATCTATATGTATCCTACTTAATTAATAAAAGTTTTTGTTGGTTCCAAAATTTGGAACTAGTGAAATTCATTTGTTTTATTTTGAAATTCTTGGGATGTTACAGCGTCGCCGCCGTCGCAGCCGAGATCGGCAAAGGGATTTCTCCCGGACTCCACTTCCAGCCACCAGCACCACCACCAGCCATGGAACCGGCGGCACAAGGCCCACGAGTTCCAGATCCAGCGTGGTGGGAAGCGCCTAAGAGCAGTTGAGAGGATACTTCAAATCTGGCGCCGCCAGCCACCGGAGCAGCCCCGCGCCATGACCGCCGTCCGCCAGAACCTCGCCGCCCACGCGGCCGAGATGCCGGACCGCATCCGCGCCCACCGCTCGCCGTCGAAGCCGGTGGCGCCTCACCGAGCAAGGCCGCCGCCTCGCAGTCCCGAGCCCCCACCGAGGGAGCCGCTGGACCAGCTCTGCCGCGCCATCCGCCGAGCCAGAGGCCGGCCGTTGGAGAGGAGAGCCCGTCGCGCCGCCTCCAAGGTCATGGCGAGCCCGCCGCGGAGATCCTCCACCTAGCCACAGTGGGGGGAGCCGAGAGCTCAGATCCCCACCGCCCCCTTCACCGGCGTTGCGGGCTTAGCCCGGCAGCACCTCTGGGAGCGGCGGAGACGGGAGAGAGGAGGGGAGGGGGGCGGCGGTGGCGCGCTTTAGGGTTTCGCCTCCCCGGTCGCCAGGAGGGGGCGACGCGAGGAGGAGAACGCGCTTTGTCCAACCGAACCAGATCTCCTCTAGTTTCGAACGTAACTACTGGTGCTTCAAGATGATGATTTCTTTTTGATTGCACACAATGATCTGCTCATCTCACAAACCATGGTGATTAAATTCTTTCTTATTCTATTGTACTTCTCGCAGCAAACACGTGTACTGCTAAAGAGTCAGTACTTTCAGAATTATCCTTTTCATGTTTTATTATTATGCACTTCTCCGGTTGGACGTCTTGTACTTCCCTAGCAGGGGTACGTGTACTTATACGACAGCTAATCTAGGAAATCAATTCACATCGCACGAACTTGCTGAAGAAAATGCAGCGAGCTGCTTAGCTGAACCGGTTCAGGGAGCAGCGCTGGGCGCGTCACCGCTTATGTAGCTCGGCCTCCCGGCGGGAGAGACGATCAAGGGCGCGGCCCCAGCGACCAACGTACGCGGGCAGAGTGGCACCATTCGCTGCTGGCCTGAGGTCCTGAGGAGCTTGCGGTGAGAACTAGCCACGCGCGTGCAGTGAGAACGGCAGCACAACCGTGGCGACGCCCAAGGAAGAACATCAAGTTTCCATGTGTGCCTCTAACCGGCCCGTGCTTGTCACCGTAGATGGAGGAAGGGGAGGGTTGCAGGGATGGGCAGCCTGGGCGGCGACAGACAGGGAACGGGGCGGCGCGAGCGCAACTCCGCCGTTGGACGCGCGGGGATGTTGCAGAATCGCGGATTACAAGGAGGACCGGCGACGGCAGCCGGGTGAGGGAGATCCAGGGAGGGCGGCGGCGCAGGCCATGGATACATCCACCTGCAGGGGGAGGATGCGGGCGGCCGCGGCGAGCTGCGGCGGTGGCGGAGCGAACAAGAAAGAGGAAGGAGGCGACACGCACGAGGACCTCGCTGGCGGGGGCTGGGCAAGTCCGGCGGGGGCGCTCTGGGCCGACGGTGGGGTGGCCGGCAGCGGGAGGCAGGACGGTGGGGAGCACGGGGGATAGGGGTCGAAGGGGTGGGCAGGGTTCGTGACTTCGTGCGTAGGTAGGTATGGTCCGTGGGGATTTTTTTCCCTTCGTTCGGGTCCGCTCCTATAGGCTAGATGATGCTCAGAATAATATTCTGAGCACCAGTTTCAGAATAGTGCGACCCTATATATATATATATATATATATATATATATATATATATATATATATATAGATCACATATTCATACTACACCCGGGTGTAGTTACACCCACGCGTAATTCTCATAATCTAGAGAGTATCTATCATACCGGAGAGTATGTACATGTAGTATGAAGTATATAAGAATTTTTTGGAAGTATATATACTACTTTGTAGTCAGTATGTACATTTTTTACGTAGAATCATTTTTTACGTATACATATGCATGTATTTCGGATATATAGTGTAAACTATGGTTCCCTTGCATTTTTTCACGAAACTTGGTTTGGAGTATCTTAGATATAGTGTACGAACATACTCAAACCAATAAAGTATGTTATATACTTCCGTATGGTAGTATATGAGAGGTGTGTCTACTTACACCCACGAGTAGTATTTATTTATCATATATATATATATGAATCTCTATTGGGGCACCACCGAGAAAATATATATATATATATATATATATATATATATATATATATATATATATATAATATGAGCACCCCCAGGTTCTCCTCAAGGGGGGAGCCACCGAAAAGACTGAAACATAAAAAAAGAGGCTGCAACTACAAAGATTGGAGTGGGAAACTCCACCGGACCCGCTGTCGGAGGGATCTCCACCTTCTCCAACGTCTTCCACATCATCACCATGATGAAGGGGGAGTAGTCCACCTCTGGACTATGGGTTTGTGGCAGTAGCTTGATCTATTTTCTCTTGTTCTTCATAGATCTTAGTACCATATGAGCTTCCCAACATGATTATGGTCATATATTTACTTCTTATGTGGTGGATCTTTATTCTGTGATATTGAGATTTGGGATTGAAATCTTTTATGTGTAAGATGTGTTGATAGATGCATATCATGTACCCCATCCTTAAGTACTTGTTATGATCCAACTTGTATGCAAGAACATGTGTGGGGAGAAGTGTGTATTAGATGGAGTGGCATGGTTTTAATTATTGAATAGTGACAATAAATTCATGATTTATTACCTTTTCCTTTGCTGCCTCACTAGGGACAAAGTGAGTGCATGTGCTATGTTTATCATGTGAAAATTGTGATAATCTTGTTTGCTTAAGGTAGCATATTTGATATTCAAACATCATATCAAAGTACTTAATGTTGTGCTCTGTTAATTCTTAATACAAGATTGCTTGGAGTTTACCCTTTCTTGTGGAGTATAAGAGAGATGTATTGCATCATCTATATGTTACGACGTGATGCCCATATGAATGCTTATGAAACACATATTGAAGTTCCACCTATATTATCTCATTGATGAGTTGTTAGATTCCACTACAACTTAAAAAGAGAGTAGACAAGTGAACCCATGAACGCTGGTCCAATTTTAATCATAAGAAACACTTTTCCATTGCATTTACCTTACTTTCTACTTGAAGCACTATTTTAATCCGAAAATACAAAAATATTTTCTATACTTAATCACACATAAAACCCAAAAATAACTATATCCTTATCGGTTTTATTTTGTTTACATAGTTTATTTACTTTACTTTACTAGTATTGACGAGGGATTAACTCATCAATGCCTACATATTGTAGACTTAGGGTCTCGTAAGAAATAGAGGGGACGTAGATTTCGAAGGTTCAGCCGAACAAAGGTGTTCAACTCAATATTACAGTGGCTACGTTACAATGATTTTGGTCCCTTCTTTCTCCCTCGGCTTCCCCTTTATATAGGAGGCGAAGCCGAGTTTTTCCATGCCGTATAAGTTACAAATTGTCGAGCCGCATTGGGCTTTTCCTATATTGATACAAGTTTCCTATAGTAACTCTACTTTACTAACCCAAAAACCTCCAACCTTCTGGGCCTCCAAAGCTTCGAGTCCATGGGCTTCTTGCTTTCCTGTGGACCTAGGGTACTTAATCGACATGCCTGGTAGGCATACCTATGTCAAGTGTTACTTATTTTATCTAAAATCACTAACACGAAAAATTGTGCTTGACAACCACATGGTGGAGTTGGGGACGCAAGGAAAAAACTTTGCTTTGCATGATTGCTAGACGAAGAGGAAAAAGATATACCTCTAAGCCAATCCCCAAGAGTTCCATATAAAGCCTCGAGTCACCCTTGTAGGAAAAGACTTATCTGACTACGACACTCTGCATTCGGAGTCACAAAGTGACGACATCAGCAAGCATCGTGATCACAATGGTCGCCATAATTTTGGTGGCAATGGCAGCTACAACAATAATTTCAATAAGCGCTGGTACAATAACAATTTTTATGGTCGAGGGGATAATAACAAATTTCTTTGGGATGCTCGACAGTTCGCGGAGCCTAGTCATAAGGTTAGCACTATGGATTCGTTGGTCACTCAATCTTCTCTGCTCCTTGGTACTGATGTTACACGGCAGACTTTAGCACCAACTCGTACTTCTGCTCCAGTGCGACATGTTTTTGTGCCACGAGTTTCCTTTGATGTGCAGACTCGGAAGGTGGGATTCACTCATGAGTAGCTTGGTACTATTGTGACAGCTGATGCAACCCTGTTGGCTATTGTTGGTGCACCGCTTCATTAGCAAGTTACTGTTGATACTCCGGTGGATGATGGTGCTGGGAATGCAGCTGATGCTGAGACCGCGAGAGGAAACAAAAAAAGAAAGGCCCTTCTTGTTTTCGGTGTAAGCGACTAGGATATTGTCTGAATGATTGTGTTACGGTGCTCTACGATTGTTGCCAGAAGCCGGATCAAGCCACAAACGATTTCCCTTTCATTTCAGCTCAAAAGTCGCGGGTGTTAAGGTATGGACTTGGCCATGAGGACCTAGGTTTCTAGAAATTTCCTTTATTAGGGTCGGTCAGACCTAGGCTTGAAAACACACGTTTGGTAGAGTGTCTATTTCAGGTGGTTCAATGTATGTGGCTGAGGTGATTGCTCAACTGCAGTTGATTGTGGGAGGTAAAGCAGATTGAGGATGGTGTTTTTCGGGTTAACTTTCCTAGTAAGCTTGACTTGGTTTGTGTTCAACATTTTGGTCGCTAGACAGTGCCAAACACTAAATGTTCATGAGTTTTATTTCTGGAAGAAGGAGGTGCAACCTCCTTAGACTCCTGAATTGGGTAAGAGTGTATGACCTTCCACCTCGTGCCCTTGATGATTTCTTGTCTCTTTGGACTTTTAGTGATATCTTTGGAAAAACTATAGACATTGATATCGCCTTTATTAGGGCTACAGATGTGTGGCGCACCTATATTAATTGTCTTGATCCTACTCTCATTCTAGCTAGATTGGATATTAAGATAAAAGGGGACTTTTATAGCTTAAGGTTTTAGGTAGAGGGTGTGCAGTCTCCTCCTGCTCCAGACGTGGTCATGGATGATACATCCAAAGATGAAGGAGACATGGATGATGCATCCAAATATGAAGGAGACACGGATGATGATGATGCATCCAAAGATGAAGGAGACATGGATGATGTATCCAAATATGAAGGAGACATGGATGATGATGATGATGATGATGATGATGATGATACAAGTAAGGAGGGAAAGGGGAGTGATGATAGGGAGGCCAGAAGAAAAATACCGACAATAAGGTTTGTGATAAGGGTGATGAGGACAAAACTCCAGTACCAGCTCCTGGTCAGGTCTTGGATTCCTCTCCAATTAAGCATTCTTGGGCTGCTATGGCTGACGATCGGGAGGTTTTTCTAGGTATGAACATGTGTTTTCAGAACCTAATGATTCCTCTCTAGATGAAAACTCTTATATTATTACTAAAACCATGGGTCTTGTTTTCAGTAAAGCAACAGATGATCCTATTGGAAGGCATTCATATGATATCAATTATGTTCAAGGTGATGATGGTGTGCAGCTGTTGTTGGACCGCATTACTAGCCCATACCTGGCGGCGGTTGGATCTTGGAGGCCCAACTTGCATGGAGCACCCGCCCTGGGACATACAACTATGAGGGTTACGTCGATCTAACCTAGCACCGCGATATCTTCTGTGCCTGTTATTGATGCAGCTCGGATCATCGCTCAGGGTTCTTCTAATGGACTTTCGTTTTCACAAAATCAGATGATGGTTAAAAATCTGTTCCAACAAAAATTTCAAAGGAAGAAATCATATATTTTGGAGGTATCAGTTAGGAAGCTTCTAGGGGGCACTATCGAGAGGAAGATTGGGTGCCAAGTCTAACGAGAATGCAACCAAACTTCAGACGGCAATATTGCTTGCTAAGCGTCGTGATGAACACTCCGGATAAGGTCCATGTCCAGCTTTAAATTCGCATTTTGTCTCCTTTTCAAATGAGAAAATTCTTAATAAGGCGAATCTAATTGGGGTGTCTTTGGGAGCTTATTGGGCTGATAGAGTTGCATGTATTGTTTTCTTAAAAGATAATGAACTCCATAGAATGCTTACTTTGTTAAAAAGATAATGATAAACTTTCTGCCTGAACAACCTCGGTGTTTAGTAGTTTCTTGAGCCTCAAATTTATGTGAAGATTTGGAGGACGATGTAAATGACATGGGGGTGGCTTGGTTGATCTGCGTTGCAAAAAAATAAAACTAAAGGTGTGCATAAGAACAAGTCTTATGACAAGAAAAAAGTGAGATGAAGTAACCATATTAGAATTAAAAACAAATTTTAATGGAGGGTCTGAGAGGAATGTCGTGGAATAGTGAGGGTTTTAGAGATCTGGGTGGAGTCTATCAGGGATCATTTTCTTGATTTTAGAAATAGGAAGGTCAAAGTGTGGTGTACCTTTCCCAGTTGATTTAGCGAGTGGACAAGAATTTTCTTGGTATTTCTTACCTCCACGTGCGAGGTCGGGTGGAATTGTTGTTGGTATTAATACCAAGACCCTTACCGTTAAAAGAGTTGATAATGGTGATTTTTGTGTAAAGTTCGTCATTCGATCAAAGTTTGATGGTTTCGAGTGGGCACTAGAGCCTATCTATGGGGTGCTTGGGATTATCATAAACATGAATTTCTTTCCGAGCTAGTGCGATTATGTGAAGCTAAGCCTTTACCTTTTTTGCTAGCCAGAGGTTCTAATATATTTGCATGCCTAAGGAAAAATGCAATGACAACTTTAATCCTCGTTGGCCTTTTATCTTTAATACAATTATTGAGAATCTTAACCTGAGAGAAATTGCGCTCTCGGTCATCAATATACCTGTAATATCCCAGGTTTAGAGGCAACAAAATGAGAGAACACCAAAGTGTGCATTGCATTCATGCATAGAAAATCCGGGAAATTTTGCTTTCAAATAAAACTTGTCACAGTAACTGAAGTTTCACTTGACTTGCTGGAATTAAAGTAGCTCATCAAGTCAAGCGCTATAAACCTCAATGTGACATTTGCTAAAATTTTGTTTTGGGTAGATATAATTTGATCTAAAGGTTGGATCAAATGGAACTAGAACTATTACACAACACTTTAAGTGAGGATCAAATACCAAATCCTATAAAGGATCATAACATGGTATTCCTTACAACAACACATTCTTTAAGAATCAAACCCTAACTTAATAACACTTAAAAGTTAGCAACTACCTTTGTGTGTAATTTAATTCAATTTTAAACTCATTACCAAATAAGGTAAACCACAGGGTCTGAAGTGCATAAAAGCCACACATTCTTATTTAAATCATAACTTATTAAATATATGGAATATCATAAAAGTAAATCCATTTAAATTACGAATTATAGTTCAAACTATTTGAATAAAACTAACTATGAGTATTTTGAAACTCATATGATCATGCCTTGGTGAAATCAAACCCAACTCTCTACAATTTTGGAATAACCTTCAACCTTGACCTTTTGACCAATATTATAATATAAATCCAATCAAATATGATATAGTGACTCATCCATAATAGAAAAACTATCCACAAGATATTTAGTAACAAATGCCACTTGGCTATCCAAAAATAAATCATATGAGAGGATAATGATAATGCCACATAGGATGAAAATATCTACATGACTTGCCTCCTAAGCTATGCCACCTCATGCCCAAAGGATTGCTATGGATAAGAGTATGACAACCAAGCACCTTAATCATCACACCACAACAAGAGTCACCCACCTAGGTGTCATGATACTAGAGCTTGCCCAAGCCTATAAAAGGAGCCACACCCTTCATCCATTTGATCATCTTGTAGCATGATACAAGAAAACAAACACATAGAGCCACTCCATATGCATTAGCTAGGATCAAGATGAAGCAGCTAGGAGGTGGAGGCATACCACAAGATGCAGGTTTATCAGATTTCCTGAAGAACAAGCTACATAAGATACCAAGGTAGAATTCCTAGGCAAACCATATATTTAGAGAATCATATCATCATCTCTTAAGTAGGACCTTAGGCTACTCCAAGACATTTAGAATTGAGAGAGATTATAGATGCTAACCATATCCATGTCTATCCTAGAGAATACTAGAGTAGTATTAAATTCTACTTGTTCAAACCAACCTTTAATCTTGGAGGTGAGAACCCTATTCCAATAGCAATACCTTATGAAACCAATTCCATAATCATCACAACTTGGTATTAATTATAAACCCTAAGAATCTAGAATGAGTGTGATGAGAGGAATAACAAAGAGAGATTAGTGAGGAATAAGTTGATCATGTCTAATGCATGACCATGCCCTATAGATTTGATTGATAAGTTAAACGTATATGATAAACAGATATCATTCATCACATAAAATGATAAGTAGAACCTTGTCATGCCTCATGCCTATTTTTATACTCCAATTAGTGAAGCACCACCAAAACCCTAAACCTTTCACCTAGGATTCACTCCACATAAAGTATTATGCCCTAACTTGTGTATCATGAATCACAAGTATAAACCAAGCCATATATACTTAAGGACTAAATGCCATTTGGTAAGTAGAGTGAAACCAATATCCAATTCTATTTTTGCCTTCCAAGTAACTTGTTTAGCAAACCAAATAAAGTAGTGTTCTATAAAATCGAATCACTATATAAGCAAGTGAATTAACCAATGATGAGATTGGGATTTATTGTAAGTAATCAAAGTTAGAAGATGCTAAGAAAGATGAGTAACTATAGAGTTTATTCAATCATCTATTAAAACCCTTAGAAATAACCTTTCACATAAAATCATGAACCCAACATCATCTCCAAATCAAGAAACCAATGTAGTATTAAATTAGGAAGGGTTATTTACAAGGAAGTACAAAAATACTACTAACACTTGGTTAATGGAGTATTTTTGAAAAATTAATTTGAACACTCTTTAATTTAAAATATGACATCCTACTCATGTGGGATATTCCTTCTCTTTTTCATAATGTTTATGTATGTATATAAAAACATCAAACAAAGAATATTAAATAAAATATCCAAGTACTTATTACTTGTGATGTTATAGTCGAAATCAATCCAGTATAAAGATCTACAAAACAAACCAAAATTTAGAAGTAAATTCAAACAACAAATTTAAAACAGAATTTTAAAACAGAATTTTAAAACAGAATTTTAAAACAGCAAATGAAAACAGAAAATAAAGAGAGGAGGAGGGCTTACCTGGCAGGCCGGAGCAGCCGAAGCCAACCCAACAGGAGCCCCGCATCACAGCCATCGATGAAGCCCACCTTTGGCCCAGCCCACAATACCTCTTCGTCTTGTTTTCGCATAGGTGGAGGCCATCGTCTTTGTCCATCGCTGCAAGATGCTCGCTGTCGTCTCGATGCCGCCCGGCCACGCCAAGATCCTCGCCACCGCTCTCCGGCATCTATAAAGCTCAATGCGCCGCCACCAGATGAACCCTAACCCTAGTTTCCCCTCTCTCTGCTTTAATTTCGGGAAGAACCGAAACCCTAGCTTCCCCGGCCAACTCTTCTCGCCGGTGATTGGAGCTTCCCCGCGACTCGACGTCGATGCCATCGACCTCTCCGTACTCGACTTTCCCACCCTGTATAATGAATCGAGCCGCCGTGCTCGGGAGCGTCCACACCAACTCCTTCTTCTCCGACGCTGGTCACCATCGCAGCCGATGATTTGGACCACCCCAGTCCTTGCCACCAAGCTCTACCGACTCCTGGTGAGCTTCTACATCTTGCAGTGTCCCTGGCCTGCTCGATTGTGCCCCGTAGTGCCGCCTCGTCGTCGTTCACTATCCACCGCCACTCGGGCTTGCCGCCGGCAAGGCTCCGGCAACAATTTGGTCACAACACCACCAACACTAGGTTCACTGAGTCGCGCTGATTCGAATGAGTACACGCGCCGCGCCGCAGGAGTCTTCTATCGTCGATCGACTGGCCGCCGGCCAGAGCTCCAGTGGGCGTCCTGGATTTTGACCTCGGTCAAGGTCACATGGCAGCCAACGTGGCATTGACCCCACCTGTCAATGACTAGGGATAGATCCATCCTGGCTGTAAATAGCAGTTCCTATTTAATTAAAAATCCAGAAAATAATTGAAACTTAGCCAAAATAAATAAAACTCATTTCAAATCAAAACATGTAAATAATATATCAAAATGCTCACAAAAATAAACTCTATTCAATAAAAATATAAACTAAAATGTGTGTCAAAATGAAAATTTAATTATTTTTACCTTTACTAATTATGTCTTTTCATTTATTTAATACACAATTTGAATTCAATAAATTAGTTTAGTATAAAAACTAAATAATAGCTATTCAGTAAATAAATAACATGCTAAGATTAATTTTCTTAATCATCTTTTCATTAACTTAAATATTAGTGGTAATTCATAAACCCGAATTTGCAAATTACTATTTCTATTTTTAAAAAAAAATGATCAAGTAAGAAAATAATAAAAACTAATGTTATTTTGTAATGAAAAGTTATTTTTTTACTTCAACCTTTTTATTTAACAAGTTAATAATTTACAAGTTAAATAACAACCATAGAACTCTAATTCTGGAAATTAAACCCTAACTAGTATTTGTCTCAAATCTTAAACCTTTTAAAATAATAAAATGCTAAGACTACTATCAATTTTATTTCAAAGTATTTAATCACCTTAACTCTATTACCAATTATCAATTAAAAAATTATATCACAATTTAGAAACCCTAGTTGTAACATAAACATGAATCTTGATCTCATTATTTCATGTGATCACGCTAAATTAGTTGCAATCCTAAAACCTTAGGGGTTTAGCCCATGTGATCATATAAACTTCACCTTTACATATAGAATATTAATAAGAAACAAATGAATGCATGCTCATGATCTACTAAAATAAAACTAGGTACAATTCACATGAAATCATCATCCTATATATGCCTTTTATTTTGAATAAACCTTATATAACCAACTAGTGCCACTTAGGAGCAAACCCTAATTTGTTATCCACATGTTAACACCAATGATCTTCATACTTAGTATATCACACCATTGGAATTAACCTCAACCATCAAACCCCAGAAGAACTATGGAGATCAAACCTAATACCAATCTTGTGTAGCAAATTCACATCACATGCTCCTATCCCACCAAACCCTATTTAGGAAATAATAAACCACCTAGCTTAGAAACCATGATTGAGTACTTAGTGAAACAAATGAGAAGTTATAGTAAACCCTAAATCATAGCATCACCTTGAACCATCCTTTGATATGATGTCTAGAAGAAACCATAGTAATAAACCTGCTAATATTTGCTACATATAGACCCATTCCACTTAAGAACTCAATTAGTCCCTATTAGTGAACTATATTAATCCAATAGTAAACCCTAGTAGCAATTAGCTCCTACTTATAGTAATTCTTGTTCTTTATTAAACATGTTCTTCAAAAGTTATTCTTTTGAAAAAATATCAAGCAAACCATAGAAGCCCATAGTTCTTATTTGAAATACTTACTATTTCTTAATCAATATGTTCTTCAAAAGTTATTCTTTTGAAGTATAATATATGCAATCATCAACCATGTCCAATAGAACTTCAAAACTGATAACTACTCTTTACTTGTTATACATCCACTATTTCTTTGTGTGTATGCTCATTATGATGCATTATATCACTTGTTTATGCTATAATATCACCAACGCTAATAAGAACCTTGTTTGAGAACCATCCTAAAAGTGCAAAACACCCTAAAGAAATCTTCACAACTCATCAATCATAAATCATTGAGGTTAGGATACGCTCGGGACGATTGCATCTCATACTATGCATCATAGCATCCTTGCCAGTTCTTTAAACATTGTCCTTACCGGACAATGATGGTATTTCAGAATTTGGAGTTCTCATGTATCGAAGCTTTTTCCTGCATAATCTTACAGTCAATAAAGGTAAGTTCATCGCTTGCTCGTGTCATTTGATTATTTTTATCAAACTATATGCAAAGTACTATACTTATCACTCTTGCATTGAAAAGCAAAATATTATTTTACAATTATGAATATGACTATGTGATGGGAAATGGAACCATGGTATGTGTTGATATGGTGGAGGTTCCATTGCAAGGGTTCTATTCATCTAGGAATAATTACCAATGCCGTCTAGTGATTCTAGCGCCGTACATATCGCGTTAACCATAAGATCTACAATGGCTCTGGGGAAGTCAGCTGTATCTTTTCCCACTCGCATATCAATGGACTAGTGATAAGGGTTGCCTGTATCGGTCTATCTATTGGTAAAGGTGAGGACAGTGGTCTGTAACGGTCTACCATTAGATATAGGAGAGGGCAGACTTATTAAAGGTCTATGATGGATTGTAAGGGTTGTCCGGGTCGGTCTATCTATGGTGTATAGGACATGGCATATGAAATTGTTTGGAACAGTCTAGCTTAATGGTATAGGTGAGAACAAATGCCTGGGTCGGTCTCTCCATAGATAAAGGGCAGGACAGACTTACAAAAGGGTGTGTCTGCGGGGTCGCGGAGAAGGCAGTGATTGGCTTGGATCTTATACTGGGCCCCAAACCAAAAAAGTGTGGACGAAATCACGTGCCCGATTGGCAACAAAGATAAGGTCTCTTATGAGAAAAGTAACGCACATCTACAGAGTGTATTAAATTGTGGCTCGTCACTCCCAGTTCCGGGAAGGGACTACGAACGCGGCAGGAAAGGAACTCCATGAAGTTCTGTTCAACCTGTGGAGACTGATGGGCATAGTTTTCAGAATAAAATAAACCTTTGAAGAAATGTTTACGAAAACTTGCATTCGCCTATGACTTTCTGATCTGTGGCTATAGCTAGTGCATGATACACCTATTTCCTAATATGAACTTGCTGAGTACGATCGTACTCATTCCCTCCCATTTGAACCCCCTTCTTAGATCAAGGCACCGAAGGAGAAACTACCAACTCGAAGATGAAGGATTCAACTGCAACAAGATGGAGAATACAATCAAAGAAGTCAATGAAGTCAACTTCTTCATCAGCTAGAGTGAAAACTTAGACTAGTAATAGAAGTTAACTTTTTCCTAATCCTAGCACCTAAGTAGCTACAATTCTATAGCAAGCCTGGTATCTCTACAGCTAGGGTTAGCAATAAGTTAGACTATGAGTCATTCTTCTGGAGTTTTATTTGAAGTTTTACCTCACTGTAAAGTAGGAGGCTGTGTCGATCTTCTGTAAACAGTTTGTGTATCCTTCTATAGACATGCCTTGGACTCGCATATGTTTCTGTTGTACCACTCTGAGGGATGTAATATGAGTGGAACGCTGTTTCACTTGTGTTATGTCAATGACTTGTGTACTTCACCATGTAGTGGTACGCTGGGTCACCACGATACCTATGCAAGTTGTAGAAAGAATCCGACTTATGAGAAATTGTATCGGGTCTTGGCTAGTGTTGAATGGGAACGCAAATTTCCACTTGTTTCTGTTAGGGCGTTATCTCTTTCAGGATCTGATCACACTCCCATGTTGACTGATTCTGGTCATCAAGCGCATGTTGGAAATAATGTTAAGTTCTCTTTTGAATTATCTTGGCTCTTTCAAGATGGATTTTTTGACATGGGGTGGCCACCGAATGGGCAGAAGTCTCACCTTGAAACCCACCTATTGAAACTTGGAAAAAAAATAAGGCACTTGCGCTGATTCTTATGGGGCTAGGCAAAGAACTTAAGCGGAAAGTATAGAAAGGAAGAGGAACGTCTCTTAGGTATTATTGATACTTTGGACGTTAAAGCAGGAACAATTCTTTTGTCTATACTGGAAAGAGAAGAGTTGAAGCTAGCGAATGAAAAAATTAACAAACTTAGGAGTGATGAAGAGACCAACTGGACTTAGAGGGCTAAGGTGAAATATGTGCAAGAAGGAGGAAACAATACTAAATATTTTATTTTAATCACTAATGGGAAACATAGGGAAAAAATCTTTCAACTTGAACATGATGAGGGAACCATTGTTGGTGATGAAAACCTTAAAGTGTTTTTTAATGAGTACTATAAAAAGCTTTTTGGTGCCCCTGATAAAAACAACTTCTCCATGATGGAGGACCGTGTTCAGGATATCCCTCAGTTGTCCACAGTGGAAAATGGCCTCTTGATTGCTGACTTCTCCGTCGAGGAAGTATGCGAGGCAATTTCAAAAATTAACACAATAAAGCTCTAGGATCTTATGGGTTTCCTGTTGAGTTCTACTAGCATTTCTAGAAGGTGATTAAAGATGATTTGATGGCACTGTTTGTCTGTTTTCAAAGAGAAGAATTACAATTATTTAAGTTAAACTTTGGGGTGATTACTCTTTTTCGCAAGAATGAGAATGAGGTTCAAATTCACCAATATAGACCAATCTGTTTGTTGAATGTTAGTTTCAAAATTTACACTAAGGTCGGTACTAATCGTGTTTCTGACTTGGCACATAAAGTGATCACGCATACCCAGACTGCGTGTATGCCCGGTTGTTATATTTTAGAAGGTGTAGTTGTACTCCACTAGTCTATTAATGAGTTACACTAGAACACAATAGATGCAGTTCTTTTCAAAACTGATTTTGAAAAGGCATATGATAAAGTTTAGTGGCCATTCCTGCAACAAGTACTGAGAATGAAAGGCTTTGATCCCGTGTGGTGTAGACAAATTAAACACTATGTTCAAGGTGGGAGTGTGGAATTAGAGTCAATAATGATGTTGGACATAACTTCCAAACTAGAAAGGGAGTGACACAATACCATCCTCTATCTCCGATACTGTTTAACATCATAGCTAATATGTTAGCCATTTTGATCGCTCGGGCCAAACAAGAGGGGCTAGTGGGCAGCCTTCTACCTCATCTTGTTGATGGCGGTGTCTCCATACGTCAATATGCAGATGATACAATATTGTTTATGGAACATGACATTGCAAAAGTGGCGAATATGAAATTGATTCTCTGTATTTTTAAACAACTCTCGGGGAAAAAATTAACTTTCATAAGAGTGAGCTTTTTTGCTTCGGTAAAGCTAAAGACATGGAACATCAATAAAAACAATCTCTTGGATGTGAGTCGGGACTTTACCGTTGTACCTATCCATCACAAGATTCTTTGTAATGCGGAATGGAACCCTGTTGAGAATTCTTTTGCTTCTAAACTTGGATGTTGAAAAGCAAAATGCTTTCGTATGGTGATAGGCTCGTTCTTATCAACTCAGTGTCAACCAGCCTTCCTATGTTTACGTTGTTTTTCCTTGATATTCCAAAAGGTTTTATGAAACGTCTTGATTTTTATCGCTCTACTTTATTTTGGCAATCAGACAACAATACAAACAAATACCGTTTAAGTACATGGAACATACTATGTAGGCCAGAAGATCGGGGGGGGGGGGGGGGGGGGGGTTTTTATAGAGGTTCTTGAACAAAAAAACAAATGTTTACTCAGCATATGGTTGTTTAAGCTTCTGACGAACTGAGGTATGTGCCAGCAATTTTTGCATAACAAATACCTTAAACATAAAACTCTTGCGCAAATTGAAGCTAAACCCACGGATTCTCCTTTTTAGAAAGGTCTCATGCGTTTGAAGCAAGAGTTTTTCAGCAGAGGATATTTCGAAGTTGGCAATGGCTCAACCATGCAATATCCGTCGTTGTATAACACAGCTCAACACAAAAATGTTTTGGTGGCAACTGTTTTAGCCCAGGACCCTCTTAACATATGTTTTAGGAGAGGTTTCAATGATCACAAATGGAATGAATTTTGCACCCGTATCAGCATTTGATGTCAGTCAATCTCTCTAATGAGTCCGATCGGTTTGTGTGGAAGCTGACGGATTCTGGAGATTTTACGGTTAAATTTTACTATCTTGATTTGATGAATGGTCATACGAGATTTCTTCGTGAATACTTATGGAAGCTTAAAATTCCTTTGAAAAATAAAATGTTCATGTAGTTTGTTAATAACGAAATACTGTTAACTAAAGATAACTTGGCAAAACGATATTGGAATCAGTGTCAAAAGTGTTGCTTTTGTGATTCTAATGAAACTGTTGAACATTTGTTTCTTGCTTGTTCTTTTGCAAAAATTGTTTGGCGAATGGTTTATCAAACATACAACATTCCGGCTCCTCCTAATATTACTAATATGTTTAATAATTGGTTAAACTCGGAGTGCCTAAAATTGATAGAGCTAGGATAGTATTGGCGTTTCAGCTTTGTGTTGGGCTATTTGGACAAGAAGAAATGATATTGTTTTTAACGAACAAAAGGAAACTAATTTATTGCAGGTTTTTCACCAAGCTGCACACTGGATTCGGTTATGGGCTTCTTTCTCCCGGAGGATTAGCGAGGAATATAGTTTCTGGATGCAACCGGCTACTCATGATTGTGCATGACTTTCTTTTCCAGGGTGGCGGCATATTGATAGGATTGCAAATGTTTAGCAGTCTGATGCCCATCGTTTTTCTTTGGTTGATATTTGTCTCAACCTTATCCGATCAATGATTGTAATAATTGAATGATATACTCGTACGTTGTAATATGAAAATTACCGTGTGCATCTATTAATACAGAGGCTGGAGCGTAGCTCCCATTTTGAAAAGAACTACGATGGGCACATTTCTTGAACTACCAGAAGACATCTTAATGCATGTCTTTGCCACCCTTGACATCACTGATCTTGTACGTGTCGGCTCTATCTGCACTTTATGGAAGTTTGCATACACCGCAATGCGGAATCTTGGCAAGCACAAGCAGACCCAGACGCCTTGCCTGCTCTACACCTCTGAATCTGCTGGTGAAAATGTTGCGTGCTTCTACAGTCTAGTGGAGAAGAGGGTTTACGGGTTAACCCTCCCAGAGCCACCTCTCTGCGGTAGGTTTCTGATTGGGTCCCCACTTGACTTCCTGGTCACCGTCGACCCATAGATCTGAAACGCACCTTGTCAATCCTATCGTTGGGCAACAGATTGCTCTCCCTTCAGTGACCACCATCGAGTACGTGAAGCCCATCTTTGATGACTCGGGTTCTGTCCACGAGTATGAATACCCAAGACACTCTGCCAGAGAAGCTTTCTTCAAGGCATCAATCATCCCTCGTCGTGAGCTGGGGGAATACTTCCAGTTCAAAGCGTTTATGTTCCATGATACACCCACTGGAAGCTACATCATGGTGCTCATCCACAAGCCATACACTCACCTCTCGTTTGCAAGAGTAGGGGATGATAAGTGGACCTTGCTGCAACCACATTGTCACTACAGGGACTGCACCTACAAGGATGGGTTTTTGTATGCAGTGAGTGAAATGAGGGAAATTCATGCGTTCGATCTTAGTGATCCTTCTATTACAGTGTCGATTACTAGGGTGGGGGATTAGGATTTTTGTCCCGATGCTATACACATTGTTCAGGCTCCATGGGGTGGTCTGCTGCTTGCCTCAAGACTAAAAGAGTTCGAGGATCCTGATACAGATGCCGACCTAAATTTCCTGTTCCGAATACTACGGAAATTAAATTGTACCGAGCTGATGATGGTGCAGAGAGGCTTGTGAAAATTGATTGCTTGCCTGACCATGTGGTGTTTCTTGGGCTTAACGATGTACTTTGTCCGAGTGCCAAAGATTACCCTTTCTCTCAAGGGAAATCATGCATACTTTACTGACGATAATGAGTACAATCAAGGACGTAAGAGTAGTCGTCGTGATATCGGAGTAGTTGATGGGCAATAATACCAAGGAGGGCCTTGTGTCTCCTTGGCTTTGGTCCAACTGGCCTTCTCATGTATGGATTGAACCCAGCCTTACCATGATGAAACTATCATCGAGTGACTGTTGGCTCAGTGGACCGATGCGTGGACTCCCGAAGATAGAAGAGAACACCTTGAGGGGTCGCTTTGCTGCCCTTGGGATTCCAATCAGCATTGGTCCAACTAGCATGCTCCAGTGTTTGGAAAAGTAGTTTGACTTCAAGAAGGTCTAATAAGGCGCTCACCTAGGCACGGTGGAGGGCGAGCTCGTTGCCTTGGTATGCGAAATGTAGGCATCGAAGAGCTGATGATTCAGGAGGCCACATGATGGCATCATGCTGTCAAGTTGTCATTTTTATCAAAAAATTTAACTTTCATGAACGTGTCTCTTTCGTTATGTTTGGGACTCTGGACCTTGATTATGTCTTATGTGTGTGCGGTTTTGTGTCTTTTCTGACTTGTGAAAGAAGTCCGTGAAATAAGAACTTTGTTGTGCTTGTTTTGTGGGTTTATCATTTATGAACTTGTGATGATCACTGAAACGTTACCAAGCTGCTATCTTGTCCTGCCGTGTTGCTGTTCATAGATGATTCGCAGCTGTTCCTATCTAAGAGATGAGTTCCTATTCTTCCCTTCTCTCAGTGTTGTTCGATTAGTTGGCTTACCATCTCTGATCTCTGTGACTGGTAGCTGTGATGGACAGCGAGAAGCCAAGAAAAAGAAGTTAAGTTTCAAGAGCGACTATAATCTCAGCTGCTGCTGTTTTTGTATTTTCAGTAATTTACAAGTAGATGTTTTTTCTATGGTCGCAAATAGATGTTAGAATATCATGTATCCATACTAGTAGGCCTCCCCGTACGTGGATATAGAGATCTACTTATTGATTGTATTAGAGATGATAATTAGAAGTAGCGTTGCCTATGATGTGTTTATCCTGGCTATTTTAATTGCTTGTTGCAAGTATAGATAAATTATTGCACTTAGATCCTTAAGGACTGCATTCAACAGTAATATGAACAGCGGGTGGCTAAATATGAACATCGACATGGAAATAAGGCTGTTCATGGCATCGGAGCGGCCTCAGAAGCATGTATATTGCTCTGAACCATGACATAATTATGTAACTTTCTCTCTAAAAAGGGCCATAGACAGGCAATTCAGAGTTTATGTGAACTAAACCAACAACCTGAGCAAGATGGGGCACATGTAGTACTGTACAAGCAACGCCCAGTTATTTCAGACATTCAGCTTGTTGTATTACATATGTACATCTAAAGCCTGTGATTCAGAACCGAAATTTGAGCGGTCCAAATGTTCTCCCCTACAATCCGTACAGTACAATTACTGGCTCTGATTTCTGGTGGAGATAATTTGTCCCCTCGGGTGAGCGTATGTTTTTAGTGAATATATATCTTGCCGGTATGAGCTCCTAGGTTGTCAACAAAATGGATCAGCAAAAGCAGTTGATGAACATGAAGAATGTCCTTGTATCAAATGTTGTCCTGTCAGTACAGGGACGGCGCACAAATGTTGCCAGCACATACATACGCACTAAACTATGCACAAGAGCCATGCATGGGGCGTCACCAGAGCAACAAGGTTACGACGTTGTGTTAATAGGTAGCACCGGTCATGTCCTCTCACTCGCCAGCTATCGAAACAATCGGTACAACAACGGTTCTTCAGGAAGAGTAGTCAGTTGCAGAGGTTTTCAGCTAGAGTGCTTCACAGAACAAGCAACTACCTGAGCCCATTGCCTAAGCCTTGTCTTGATAAGCTGAGGGTTGTCGCCTGTTGCGTCACACGGACCAAACAACCAAAAGCATGAAGAATTATTCACATAACTTCCGGAATCTAACAACACATTAACAAGAAAAACGTTACTTACCTGGACTGGAAATTTTCAGCGAGTCAAGGAGAGAGTGCTGCGCCATAGGACTACCGCCCGGGCTCGACTGTGTGGAAGATGAGGATCTCGCCATGGAAAGGGATGGCAACGAG
This sequence comes from Lolium perenne, assembly GCF_019359855.2. Taxonomy (NCBI): domain Eukaryota; kingdom Viridiplantae; phylum Streptophyta; class Magnoliopsida; order Poales; family Poaceae; genus Lolium; species Lolium perenne. The sequence goes on from NW_027248984.1 coordinate 1,523,614, forward strand.
CGGCTGCACACCCGCATCTTGGGCTCTGAGAGTTGCCGGTTGACGGCGAAATACAGGTCAAGGGCGGGGAGCGTGTCGCAGAGGTTCTGCCCGCCGTTCTCCTCGTTGAACCCGAACCCAAGCTCCATAGACCCCTTCAGTTCGTCAAGGTCCTCGTCGGTCACGCCGTTGCCGATGGCGTTCATGCTGGCGCTGGCCTCGCGGTCAGCGTCGTACATGCCCATGCTGCTTCTCTGCCGCTGAATCTGCCGCCGGCGCTTCTCCCACTTGACCTCCCTGGTGGTCTCCTTCATGGACAGCTGCTTGGACAGCATCCTCTTCTTGTTGTTGCCGGCGGCGGCCGGGTGTGTCCGCGTCACAGGTGCCTGCGCGGTCATGGAGACCTCTTGTTCCCTACCGATGAAGAGCGACAATGGTGGTGGACGTGGAACGCCACGCTTGTGCTCTCTGCCGCTGTTGGCCATGTCCTGTGCAATGGTTTCCCTGCAACGATGTAATGTGTGCAGGCTATCGAATGCGCCGCCGTTAACGTTGCCTTCCCTCCTCCGAATGGGATGGCGGGTTGCCGCGTTGCCTCGCAGCAGCTGCCGTATCACGACAGCGCCGCGGCAGGAGGAAGGAGAGCGGGAATGTTGGGAAGACGAGAGAGGGAGGTCAGGCTCCTCTCATTTGAAGGAGGGGAAGGAGGAAGAACAACCCAAAATTAGGAGCGTAACCCCGTTTCGTTGATCCATATGCATGCCTCTTTTCTACCTCCAAAATGCTAACCATGCCGGATGGTTGTTTCTAACCGTAGGCACTCCGTGCCACTCGGCTAACTACTTCAATTAGGTCCTAGACAAAATCGGCATGCACCAAGGGATTGCTATTTAAGGTGAGTATTGGAACCAGACAAGAACTAAACTGAACACACCCGTATCCAAGTCCTTTGGTTCATAAATCTTCTCCTCCTTAATCGTGCCGGCTGCACCGCTCTGGTTAAGTCCGTCCTGTCCTCTATGCCTATCTTCCTTTTGACGGCTTTAAAAGATGACAAAGGCATCCTCAAGGCTTTTGCCAAAATCAGCCGTGGGATGCTCCGGGCGTGCAAAGAAACGGTCAGCGGAGGGAAATGCAAGGTGAACTGGCAAAAGGTATGTCACCCAAAGGAGCTTGGGGGACTGGGTATCCTGGACCTCGATAAGTTCTCGAGGGCTCTCGGACTTCGATGGCTATGGTACAAGTGGACGGCTCCGGACAAGCCGTGGGTGGGCTCCGAGACCCCCAATGATGCCGCTGATTTAGATCTCTTCAACGCGGCCACTCGTGTCACCATTGGCATTTGGCAATGGCGCCAAGGCCTCCTTCTGGTCTTCTTCATGGCTTCATGGCACCCCTCCAAAGGACCTTGCTCCCCTGATTTTCAAAGCTTCCACAAGGAAGAATCGGACGGTCCAGGAGGCGCTCGTTGATCATAACTGGGTCTCAGACATTGCGGTAGACGCCTTCACCGTTGAGCATATGGAGCAATATGTTCGTCTTTGGGATCTCCTTTTTGAGGTCCAGCTGATCCCACACACTGAGGATTCCATCACTTGGTCCTTGACCCCTAATGGTTGCTACTCTGCCAGCTCCGCCTACAAAGTCCGATTCCTCACGGCTCTTCCTTGCCAGTTTGGGAAAATTGTCTGGAAGACCTGGGTCCCTCCAAAGTGCCGCTTCTTTGCGTGGCTCGCCGTCCAAAATCGCCTATGGACCGCTGATCGCCTGGAAAAGCGGGGATGGCCACACCACCCCACCTGCCAGCTCTGCAGATGCTCCCGAGACGGCTCGACATATCCTCTTCGAATGTCGTTTCTCCAAGCGCATTTGGACCGCAGTGGCCTCCTGGCTCTCTTGCCCGGATCTTATTGGCAGCCTCGGAGAGGGAAGATCAAAGGTCATTGATTACTGGCAGGCCATCACGTCGACCACTACCTCTTCTCCCAAAGGTCTACGGTCTGCAGTAATTCTCATCACTTGGGAGATTTGGAATGTGAGGAACGAACGCGTCTTCAACAACAAGTCCTCACTGCCATCGGTCGTTATGCACAAGATCCGGGAAGAAGGAAAAGACTGGATCCTTGCAGGAGCCAAGAGCCTAGCAGAGCTCGTTAGCTAAGTTGTTCTGGGGCGGAGTTTGTTCCGCCCCATCCCCTTTTTTTCTGTTTGTATGGCTCTTGCCATGTACCTGTTTGCTTCTCCTATATCAATATAAGGCAAAAAGCTTTTTTGCCCGTTCAAAAAAAAAAATTTCATCACCTCCTTATATTAATTAGATGTCGTGGATTTGGACGTATCTAGGTACATTTTGTATATAGACATGTCTAAATTTAAAATTGTGATAACTAATATAAAAGCGAGGGAGTACTAGGATCTGGCCCCTGTAAAGAAATTTGTATGGATTAGTTCAGAAGATCTAAGCTATTAATATCGCTTGGTGAAACGTGCTGAGTTTGATTCATGAATCTACTTCCATCTCAGTTCATCGGGTTTGCGCATATCTCCAGATTATCAATTTGACCAACATAATATCAATTGTACAACACATTAACTATATCATTAAAAAATAGAACACCTAAGATTTCTAATGGAATATGTTTTGTAATATACATCTCATACTATCATGGTGAAATTTATAACCTAGGGATAGGCGCAAGCCCAATAAACCGTGACAAATGGGGTATTTCAAGGTCTGGCGACATGCATTACACACTAGACATGGCCAGATCATGTAACATCTTAAAACTTTCCAAGTTTTGGAATGTTAAATTAATAAATAAAGTTGATTGAATCTCTTGACTTTGTTGAAAATTCTCAAGGAAAAGCTTTTTAAAACTTGTTTTAACTTTTATCAAACTTGATTTAAAAATACATATTACGAGTGGATTATGATGACTATCCAACTTCATTGTATTTTGTTTGTAAACCATCTAAAGTGGTGCTCAAAATATACGATTTTTGATTTTGTCTTTAAACATAAAATCGTTTTGGAAGGTTTGTCAAATAGCCCTACAAAACAAAATATTCAAATTTCAGTTCGAAATATGTTCAATTTCCTTCTTAAAAAAATAACCTAAATCCTATTTCTGGATTTGCTAATATGCCTATAAGGCAAGTGTGTAAAACACACGAGAGCGCCGATTTGGTTCCCGGGAGCATTTTCTCCCGGATTTTTCAAAAAATCTGAACAAAGAAAACTTATCAAAATGTTCCGGAAAAAAATCATGCATGTACCTGACCATGGCACGCACAACCATGTAAAATGTCGCTGCGAAATGTCATCGTATGCGTCCTGGACATTTCGCAGCGATATTTTACAAGGTGGTGCGTGCCATGGTCAGGTACGTGCATGATTTTTTTTCGGAATTTTTTGAAAAGTTTTGAAAAAAAAATTGCTCCCCAAAAATCCAGGAGCAAATGCTCCCGGGAGCCAAGACGAATTTGCGAAAACACAACCCTTGTATTCTTTTTTATTGTGAACTAAAAAAAAATCTTAATGTTCCAAAATTGTACTGTGCTTCTTATAATTTCTACTGAATTTATTTGAATCAATTAGTGGCATAAATCAATTTGTACAAAAGATACCAGAGAAGACCAAAAGAAAGAAAGAGAAAACTAAAAGAGAGGAAAAGAAACGCAGCTAGCCGAAGCTAGTAAGGGCATCAGGGTGACGTAAACGGACACTGAGCGACCGTTCCGTCGGGCCAAAAAATGCGTCTAGTATCACCTCCAGCGGGGCACGCAAAGTAACCGGGCCATTCGCGACGACACAAACCTGGCCCAAATATGCGTCTCGGATGCATCTCTGCGGACGCTACACGGACGCGCAAAGTGTCTGCTTGCGTTTGGCGGACGTTTTGTCTGGCCCGCATGGCAGTGACCCAGCATTGATGCGTCTTCTCAGCGGCGCTAGTACTGGCGCCGAGGCGTCGCTTCAGCAGTCTGCGGCCGCGTAAATGGTGATACCTCGCGTGGCACGGCCATCGCCTACCTCTGCGCACGAAGTTAATGACGATGTCACGCGTGCCGCGGCCGTCGCCCTGCCTCCAACCTATATAAACAGGGGCGCGAGCATCTCATCTCCTCCCCACTAAACCCTAGCCGCCACACAACCTCCACCGTAGCGCTGATGCCGCTCAGTCTCCACCGGAACCACCATGAGCAGCGCCGGCCACGGCCAGGCTGCCGCGCCTCCACCTCCACCTCCCACTCCACCTCCCACTCCACCTCCCCCGGCCTCGAGCTCCGAAGAGGATTTCGATGACGACGACGGCACGGACGACCTCCTTGACCCAGTCATGAAGCGGAGAAGGAAGCAGAGGAGGAGTGGCGGACCACGCGGCATCCGACGCCGAGATGGAACGCCGCAGCCGTAGAGGACGACCACTCCGACATCTCATGATCTTCTGATGACCCTGATGCGTCTACCCCTGAGGAGAGGGCGGCGAAGCAGAGGACGTTAGTCGAGTCCTTCGAGACGCTCAAGAACGGCGCCGCCAAAGCGAGGTTGTGGCACTGCCTGCTAGAGGACGTGGCAGCGCACCAAGCCCTAGCGCCCGCACCGCAGGCGACGGAGAAGCTGACGAGGGAGGGACAAAACGACGGGACCAGCTCGTCAGGCAGCAAGTAGTCTAGGCTTCTACAACTACTTTGTATAGTTTAAATGTAGTACTTTCTATGCTTTCTAAATATATTGCAAATCTAAAAATGGATCGTCCCACTGTAAGTACACCAAACGTAAATGGACACGCGAACAAAATATATCCGCGGGACGACGTAAACAGACCACTTTGAACGTCCCACCGGTATGGGTCGCCGCGGCGGCCGCGCTAGGCCCTTCCATTCGGCTACGCACGCCAGCAGCCAGCGTCGCACGCCCCGCGTTCTATTTTTTTTATTTTTTTTCACGAGCTCATCCCTAACCTCCCGCACGCAGGCGCCCACGTCGCCCACCTCCCCACACTCGCCCGTGCCCTCCCCGCGGCCTCCGAGCCCTCCCCTTTAAAGCCCCCGACCCCCTCTTCTTTTCCTCCCTTCCTCCCAACAGAAAACACGCCGCTAGGCTGACGAATTTTGTCGCCGGAGTTCGTCAGTACAGCCGCAGTTCGAGGAAGATTATTTCGATGAGCAAGGACCGCCCCGAGCCCCTCCCTCCTGTCCCTTTCTCTTCCTTTTGATCTTGCGCATCTCCCTGATTTGTTCATGTCTTTTATTTCGCACGGAAACGAGCACCTCGACGACCACCTGAAGCGTGCCGTCGCTTCACCGACTCCGGCCACTGCTCATGGCGGTTCCAGGAAGCCCACCTCGACGCCGACCTCACCACTGGGCTCTCCGCGACGAGCCAGTTCCGTGGACATCTTTCCCGAACCAGGAGACCACCGGAGTTTTTTTAGATAAAAGGCACTCAAGTGCCCAACTTTGAATTAACAAAGCCACCAACGGCGAAAACGATACAAAGTGCTAAACCCAGCTTACAGAACGACACCACACACCCACACGAACTACCGAAGAAGCTACAACCGGAAGCGTGATCAACGAGCTCAGCCAAAGCGCCTACGAGACTCGGAGAAGAGCTGGAGTCTACAGTGTCGGGCCGGAGCTTACTCGAGAGCGAGCCATTTTCACGCGCGCCTCAACAGAACTCCTCCGTCGCAGAAACGCCACCGGAAGCCGACCACCACCGGGGGCCAACCCTCGAAGCCCACAAACCGAACAGCAGCGCCAAGGTAGCTCGACAAGGGAAGGGGCACGGAGCAAGCCTTGCCGAAGATCGCCGAAGAATCACCTCCGTCACAACCATCGGAGAGCCTCGAGTTGTGGACTCCAAGACGGTGTCTTCAAGAAGAGCACGACACCGGAGTGCCGCCACCGCCCGATCCGGGGATCTTGGGTTTTCACCCGGAGCATGCAAGGGGGCAGGGAGAAGCCAGAACGACGCCTTCAAGAAGGAAGCGACGTCCATGGACGCCGCCGTCGTGGCCCTAGAAGGTCCAGGGCAAGAGTTTCCTCTCGGCATGATCTCTCCACCTCCCAAACATGGCAAGGGACGCCACCGAGGTGGCCGCCACCACGCCCCCACAAACCACAGCTCGCTAAGCACCATGACAGCCCCCTGTCCATGGCCCCAGCCAGCACCAGAACCTCGGGCTCGCCCGCCAACCCACAAGGTTCCCACCTTCCAGGGCCGCCGCCCCGGCAACCATGATCTTGCCACCGCGCAGAGAAAGGCACCACCTTGACAGGACCTGAGACACCCTCGCAGATGGCCGAGGCTAGAAGACTCCGACAGACACATCCCTCCGTGCTGCCGGCCCAGCGTGCCAGCAGATCCCCCCTGGGATGGCATGGCAACCTCCGGGCAGGTGCAGGGCATGGCAGCCAGATCCAGATCGGGCCCCCTGGCCCAGATCCGGCCGGCGCGGCCGCCCATCCGCACCCTCGCGCCCCACCCTGACAGCATGCTGCGCCAAGGCGACCGCGTCGTCTTCTCCAGTCTCCGTCGCCGGGAGGGCCAACCGCCGCCGGGTCAGACCACGTCGGGGGAGGCACACGAGCCGCCGGCCTCCGCTCCCCACGGAGACGGCATCCGCATCACACCCCCAGGCCGCCTCGAGACGCGCGAGCCTCGCCGGCCGCAGGCCGCCGGCCAGCCTGCCCCGGATGCGCCGAGATCCGCGCGGAAACATCACCTCCGGCCACGCCGCCCCCGCCTATGACCAGAAGCGAGGAGAGGAAGGCCCGCCGCCACCAGCACCGGCCGGGCTTTGCCCGGCGGCTCCAGCCGGCGGCGGCGGCGGTGGGGGCAGGAGGGGAGGACCTAGGCGGGGGAGAGATTAGGGTTCGCCCGAGCGCCCGCGGGAGCGCTCGAGGCGAACGGTCTTTTCTGATCGTCAAGTCGATAGAATCAGAAGGAGACCACCGGAGTGACGACGCCCGACCACCCCCACCGTCTTCATCTTCTACAGCCAACGCGTCTCTGCAGCCTTAAGTCACCACAACCAGCTAGATTAGATTTTACCAGATCCGTTGCAGATCATTCAATCTACGAGTAAATCTGAGGGCCTACCGTAGTCCAAATAACTCAACCGGTTCAACTATTCACCGATCGATCAAGTGCAGAGTGTACTAGCTATTTTTTTTATAAAAAAATATATTAATATCGCGGAGATACCAATTACACGCGGCCTCTACAACAACATCATGCCCTAATAACATAAAAGATGCACACAGCCAAAACAAAAAGAGAAAAAAATTACAAAAAAGAAAGGTCCCGCTACAGAGATCCATAACTTGAAACAGCAACACTGACACCATCAAACCAACACCAGAAGCTCAGATTCTCCATAAACGACGGATCCAATAAGGAAACAGTGCTCAAATGTCGTCGTCGTTCGCTCGTAGATCTTAGGATGTGTTTGGTTGGGGGAGCTGGGTCGACTCGCGTTAGGTCGCACCGGTTTGCCCGTTGTTTGGTTCGCGAGCGGGTAGGGGCGGAGCGGGCAGGGAGGGAATATACCCAAAATATGTTGCATGGGGGGAAACGGCAAAATCGGTGGAATCACCTGGCCCGCGAGTGGACTCGCTCACTTTCCCCCTTTGCTCACCCCTCGACCTCTCCTGCCTCCTCCACGATGGAACCCTAGCCGCCCGAGGTTCCCATCGAAGATCCGCGCGGGTACTGCACGGGAGGCGGTGGCCGGTGCGGCCGTAGGCACGGGAAGGAGCGGCGGCGGCGTCGACGACCTGTGAAGCAGTAGCAGCGGCGGCGTACACACATCATTATACAAAGGTTGCTTTGTTTCTGAAATTCCTAGAAATTGCTTGCTGAAATTAAATTTTGGATCTTCTTTTAGATGGGAAATCAAACAAATTTGTTAATTTGGGCTGCTGCTGTATATGTTTGGATGGTCATGGCTGTGGTTCTTGTTGAGTCTAAAAGAAAGAGCACGACCACCCATATGCTATGCACCAATTGTTGAAAGAGATAGGATGCGTATGGAGTATTTGAATAACAAAATCTGGAGGGATGAGACTACTTGCAAAAACATGCTTAGGCTTGGTAAAGGAGTATTTTTCGGTGTAATGTGTTCAGGGAACGCCATTTGCTTTAAGATACTATACATTTGTCTGTTGAGGAGCAAGTTGCAATGTTCCTCAACACAATTGGCCACAATCTGAGAACTAGGTTAGTTGCGACAAATTTTGATAGGTCAACTGAAACTACAAGCAGATATTTCAACTTAGTATTGCATGCTATTGGTGAGTTGCCAGATGAATACATCAAGCCACCTTCCCTGGATATTGCACCTCAAATTGCAGGCAACCATCGATGGGATCCATATTTTAAGGTAAGATGGGTAGGCAATAGATGTGGGATTTTAGAACCTCTAGAATATTACTAGGTTGCTAACTGGGTGTAATGTTGATGAATTAGGATTGCATTGTAGCAATTGATGGTACCCACGTGAGATGTTCTGTGCCTAAGGCCATGGAGCCAGCTTTTCGTGGTAGAAAGTCTTTCACTTCACAAACTATTTTGGCTGCGGTAGATTTTGATGGGAGGTTCACATATGTGCTGGCTGGTTGGGAGGGCACAGCTCATGATGACTAATAAAATTGTGTCAATTTGCTATGTAGATGATAAATAAGTACATAGCTAATTAATGATATGTTGTAGGTAAATATTACTTAGTTGACGCTGGCTATGGGGCTAAGCCTGGATTCCTGTCTCCCTTTCACAATACAAGATACCATTTAAACGAATGGGGACACCATCCAGTTGAAAATGCTGAGGAATTGTATAACCTTAGGCACTCTTCACTTCGCATAAGGGTTGAGTGTGCATTTGGTTCGCTCAAGAGGAGATTCAAAGTCCTTGATGAGGCCAAGCCCTTTCACCCATACCCTACGCAAGTTGACATTGTTCAAGCATGCTGCATTATACATAATTGGATGTTGACTGATGGGGCTGATGATATCTTCATAGAAGCACAAAATGATCCACCTGAAGCCCCAACGTATGTTGTACATGCTACAACTACACGAGCCCAAGATAGAGAACATCAAGCCACAGTCAATCTTATGAATAATACAGCCAATGCAATGTGGGAAGGGCGTGCACAATACCTTGCCAATCAAGATGCTTAGTCCATTTTTTGTAGCATTTAGAATATTTCTGTAATGTTTGGACTATTTATGTAATGAATAATATTTGTAATATTTTGAACAACCTATGTAAAGTGTTTAGGGAATGGCTACGGATGCAACGGATGAGTCGGCAGTAGGTTCAGAGGGTCGTTCAGTGGTGTGCTCGACTACTTCCATGTCAACTTTCATGTTGAAGCACCTATGTGCAATTGTGGAAGGTGGTGCAAGGACATCTACATGATTTAAGATGATGCACTACAATGGCTGTGCAAGGGCATTGAATGAACACTTTCGCCAATCCTTGACTGGAGCACAGATAAGCAACCATCATAGAACTATTAAGAAGAAGTTTGCCATGATCCAAAAAATCAAAGACACAGTCAGTGGTGCACAGTGGGATGATGAAACATCCACCATAAAGCTAGAGCATGAAATGGCTATAACCTATATTACGGTACGTTCATTCTTTCATAATATTACTTGCTGGAATTGTTATATTACTTGCTGGAAATGTCATATTCTTGCTGAAATTGTTGTATACTTGCTGCTTTCTTTCATATTATTGCTGGAATTGTCATATTCTTGCTGAAATTGCTGTATACTTGCTGATTTCTTTCATATTCTTGCTAGAATAGTTGCATACTTGCTAGAATTCTTGTATTAACTTGTTGCAATACTTTGTTTCTTTCCCATTCTTTCATATTCTTGTTGTTTACTTGTTAATTTCAGAAGCACAAAGCTGCAGCTGAGTTCATCAACAAACCAATAGAGAACTATCGAGAGATGCAGATCATATATGGTGACCGTTTGGCAACTGGGAAGTATGCTAAAGGGTCAAGCGAACCTATTGGGACTGCTGCAACATCAATGGACTGTGATGAGGATGATGAAGCTATACTTGCACACTCCAACAATGAAGGGACCTATGCCACAAGGCAAGTGAAGAAGCACAAGAAGGATCCTACTGAAGAAGAAGGCCTCGCTTCCATTCTTGGTCGTGTAGGATCTGAGCTTGCGGCTGCCATCATCACAGCCGGTGAGAAATCTGCCCCTCAGCCACCTCTTGATGAAATCCCTGATGCACTATATGAAACTTTGTTGGGTATGGAAGGCTTTAGCGAGGCGCAAATTGCTCACAACTTTGCTTTTCTGGTTGAGAATCCTAAAAGTGCCAAAGCTTTCATGAAGATGGGACACACAAGTCAGCAGACTTGGATGACTAGGTACATCAACAAAGAGTGGAAAGATTAGATAAGGTCGAGTGATCTTATGTGTGTCGAACCTTATGTCTGTCCGAACCTTCTATGTATGTGATCTTATGTGTGGCCAAACCTCATATTTGTCGAATGAATATGTGTGTCGAAACCTTCTATGTTTGTGATCTTATGTGTGTCAAAAAATTCGTATTTGTGAGTCTTTATTACAATTATCGTAACAAATGGTATATAATCGGTTGCTGATGTGTTTGGTTTGAATTTACTCGAAGGGATCTGATTATATCTTTGCACAAATTTAAAATAACAAGGAAACTGTTTTCTCACTTTTTATGGTTCGCTCAGTCAACCAAACATGAAAACTGGTTCGCACCATTTACTCAGACTCAAACAACCAAACACGAGAGTGGTTTGTTCGATTCACTCCCACTCAGGAAACCAATCACGAAACTCGGTTCGCTCCAACTAGACAACCAAACACTCCGACGAATGGGGTGGCCCGGCAAAATATGGTTGGCCACAACCCATGCAGTCTGAACCCCCAACCAAACACATCCTTAGGTTTTCACCCTGAAGAAAGTCATCTCCCTCAAAACAATTCCTTCAACAAGAACATTGCCAGTCACAACCAATTAAGGCCAGACCTTGGATTTTCACCCTGAAAGATAAGACTCTGAACTTCTCCTGTGCAGTCACCCCCACATACCAGTCGTTGTTTCAAATCACGAATCACCAAGCTGAATCCACCTCACCACCAAGATCCGACCATCAAAGCAATTCCACCGATCTCGGCTTGATGACCTTCTCCGCTAGCACCATGAAAAGAAAACAAGCTTCATGATATTAACAGCCAGCAGAGCTTCGAAGCGCTCCCTCTGAAACCAAACGGCCAGATAAAAACATGGGTGCTCAAGACCGAAACGACCCAATCCAGCAATCTTCAGGAATTATTCGCACAATGAATTTCGCCGGCAGGGTCTTCCGGAACTTGACAATCCACCCAGACTGGTAGGAACAACCATCCGATAGATCTTCAAACTTGGTGCGAGAAGAATTCTAGAACCGCCGCCTTTATTCTTCGACGCGGATGAACAGACCCCCATGGCACCATTCCCCGCCCAACGACGACGAAGGAGATTCAGAGAAAATCGTCCCCTCCTAAGTCGTCTCTCTGGCCGCGTGAACGAGCATGGATCAACACTGCATCAGGCTCTAGACCAGCATGCACTCATGCTTGGACTCATGCCAGGCCAAAGACGTGGAGATAAAAGCCCCGGGCGGCGCTGCTTATCTGAGTGGTGGAGCCAGCACCTAACTGATAGATCGGGTCGCCGGCAACCCGTGTTGTTGCTGCCAGATCGGAAAGCAGGCCTGGGAAGATGGCGGCCAGATCAGGAGGACCACCCAGGCGGAAGAACAAGAAAAAACGGGTGGAGACACCCCGCCACCGCCGTCCGCCGGTCAACGGCCTCCTCCGGCGGCGGCGATGTGATCAATGCGGCAAGGGGAGGGCCTCCTACGACGGCTGTGGCGGTGCCTCCGGAGTCGCCCGAAGCGACCCGGGAGGTTAGGGCGTTTCTGTTTTCGGTTTAAATGGGGAGAATTTCACTTCCCGGCCTCTGCACCAACCAGGGATGCACACAGCCATTTGACATGAGTACTAATTTTTTTTAAATCTTGGTTAAGTTTAAAGCATAGTACTCTCTCTGTCCTAGAGTGTAAGTCATACTATTTCCAAAAAACTATTTGTCCCATAACCCCCACCTCTAAGGCATAATTTTATTTAATGAGCGAGAGAAATGGGTTGCGTGCACCAATGAGGGAGACAAAGAGAATGCATGCACCAATGAGAGAGAGAAAGGGGCTGCATGCACCAATGAGAGAGAGAGAGAGAAAATGAGACCCAATCAACTAGTACCTTGGGCCAAGATATTCAAAACTTGTGACTTACAAACTAGAACGGAGGGAGCATGGGCGTACGCAGCGGGGGGGCCGTGGCCCACCCAGAATATGTGAAAACTTTTTGATACCCCTGGATAAAAAAGCCCAGTAAGCCCATGTTTGGTTCCAACTTCCAAGTCCACCCGCATCGAATAGGGCGAAGCACAGAGGTCGCGGTTACGAACCAGGTCAAGCGAGACATGCGCGATTCCCTGGCGGGCCCCTCTCTCGTTTGGGCCCTCCGCCCTCGTCGCTCGCTGCCACCGCTCTTCCTGCCGGGCACCGGCCGCTGCCCTCCCTGGCTATTCCCGCCAGCCGCCACACCGCTGCCGCTCTCCTCGGCTATTCCCGCCGGCGCTCCACTGGCTACAACAGTTCAGCATGGCAGCATGTGAGCAGGGCAGCAGCCAGCAGGTCCGCTCGACCGCTCCCGCCGACCCGCACTATATTTCCATGTGGTACTCATGTACTCTACTACTGTTAATTGACTGCTGTTAAGTTCTTAAGACATATAGTTGCCACTCATGTACTCTACTACTGTTAATATGAATCGGAGGGAGTATTAAAATTATGTAAGAATATTTTTATATTTTAAACTATTTGTATTGCAATCATGCAAATTTGATATATGTATTGAATTTCAATGTTGACATCAATTTGTATTATATATTGTTCATTTCACAAACATTTTTCACAATTTGAGAGGCGAATTTTTTTTACAGGTGTGCCCCCCCCCCCCCCCCCCCTCCTATTCTTTCATGCGTCCGCCACTGGGAGGGAGTACTAAAGATAAATTGCATGAGTACCAGATCTAGCCTGAGCATCAAGTATAAATAGGAACCTAAATACGCGTCTGTGAGAATTTAAACTCAGGTGTTGGCTTTGTACATCCACTCTCCCCAACCAGTTGAGCTAGGCTCACTTTCTTCTGAATAACAAGCTCTAGAGTGGTCGTACCAGACCTCAGGTCAACGGCATTATCGGTTCCCAAAAGGAAATAGTCTTGATGCTATCTATGCCCTACTTTCTACAAGCTACTCGATGTTCCACGTGTACCAAACGCGTGAGCGAGCCAATGCGTTTGAAGTTTCTCTTGGACTGGACTGTGCTCCGATCCGTGACTTCCTCTGTATAACAAGACTTGGAGCCTTGTGCGCACTACATCTGAGACCAGCTTCGTCGACAAGGGCGCACACCATGCCGGCAGGAGGGTTACCGGTGTCGGCGCCGCTCGGCATGGAGTTCGAGGCCAAGATCACGCCTATTGTAGTCACCTCCTGCGTCATGGCGGCCACCGGTGGGCTCATGTTCGGTTACGACATCGGTGTATCAGGTAACGTCCTACATAGCCATTAATTAACAAGCTAGCTAGACCATGGTTTCCGATATGTATTTCGCCTAGTTATTTTTAGTTTGGCATCTTTATTGGACTTGACATTCATAAACAGCTGTGTGCATCCTGGTTATACAGAGGTTGGATGTAATTGCTTTCCTAAAAAGTAATACAGCATCCTTTATCGAAAAAAAAAAAAAAGCTAGGCCATGGTAGTAGTATAATGGTGCATCGTCTGTCTAGGCGGGGTGTCGTCAATGGAGGATTTCCTGCGTGAGTTCTTCCCGACGGTGCTGCGAAACAAGCACGACAAAGAGGGGAGCAACTACTGCAAATTCAACGACCAGGGCCTGCAGCTCTTCACATCATCCCTCTACCTCGCCGGCCTCACCTCCACCTTCTTCGCCTCCTACACCACCCGCCAACTCGGCCGCCGCGTAACCATGCTCATAGCTGGCGCCTTCTTCAACATCGGTGTCATTTTCAACGGTGCTGCCCACAACCTCGGCATGCTCATCATCGGAAGGATCCTGCTTGGCTGCGGCGTTGGCTTTCCCAACCAGGTCAGAGAATTTCTGGACTTCAGATTCCTGATCTCTCGAGATTTTGCTTTTTTTTTAGATTTCGTGATTTTATTGCTTCTTTTTAGTAAGTTTTGAAATAACAAATGGCGCAGTTGCTATGTCAAACAGAAAATGTAATTGCTTGTGGAAGTTTTTAGGAGAACCGGTATTAATTCTGGATTTCACGTTTTGAGATTACGACGCAATCGTGCAGGCCGTTCCTCTGTTCCTGTCGGAGATCGCGCCGCCTAGAATCCGCGGGGGGCTCAACGCCCTGTTCCAGCTAAACATCACAGTCGGCATTCTCTTCGCCAACATTGTCAACTTTGGAACTAGCAAGTACTGCCGGCTATGCTTTTCCAGCAAGTATAATTGTATAAAGCTTTCCCTGTCCCTCGCCAACAATTGGTTTTCAACCTAGTGCAGGATCCACCCATGGGGATGGCGGCTTTCTCTGTCCCTCGCCGGCCTTCCGGCCTTGCTGCTCACAGCAAGCGCGCTCTTCATGGTGGACACGCCCAACAGCCTCATCGAGCGCGGTCAGCCGGAGCTGGGCAAAGCTGTGCTGAAGAAGATCCGCGGCACCGACAACGTGGACCCGGAGTTCAACGAGATCGTGGAGGCCAGCCGTGTCGCCCGCAACGTCAAGCACCCCTTCCGCAGCCTCCTGCAGCGCCGCAACCGTCCCCTGCTCGCCATCACCGTCCTCCTCCAGATGTTCCAGCAGATGACGGGCATAAACGCCATCATGTTCTACGCCCCGGTGCTGTTCACCACGCTGGGATTCAAGGCCGACGCGGCGCTCTACTCCGCGGTGATCACGGGGGGGCGTGAACGCGCTGTCCACGCTCGTGTCCGTGTACACGGTAGACCGGGTGGGGCGGCGGATGCTGCTGCTGGACGCCGGCGTGCAAATGTTCCTGTCGCTCGTGGCCATGACCGTCGTGATGAGGATCAAGGTGACCGACAACTCGGACAACCTCGACCGCGACTGGGCCATCATGGTCGTCGTCATAATCTGCAACTTCGTCTCCTCCTTCGCGTGGTCATGGGGCCCGCTCGGGTGGCTCATCCCGAGCGAGACATTCCCGCTCGAGACGCGCTCCGCGGGGCAGAGCATCAGCGTCTGCGCGAACCTGCTATTCACCTTCGTCTTTGCGCAGGCCTTCCTCTCCATGCTCTGCCACCTCAAGTATTTCATATTTCTGTTTTCCGCCGCCTCTGTCGTCGTAATGTCGCTCTTCGTCCTGCTCTTCCTCCCCGAAACGAAGAACGTACCCATCGAGGAGATGACTGATAGAGTGTGGAAACGTCACTGGTTCTGGAAGCGATTTATGAACAATGACGAGGGCAACAGCCACAGAGTCAGCGAAGCCAACAACATCTACAATGCCGCTATTTAGCTCGTATCATCCCTGAATGAATTACCTAAGCATTTATCTTCACATGAAGCCGAGATTGATATTTTAGCATTCTACTGAGTCTTGTCTGACGAGCAATGCAAGGTATCTTGTTTCTCCAGTTGTATTCTCAACAATGACCGGCGCACGAGTGTGGCGTTTTGGAGGCCGAGCTAGCTCTTTATTTTCAAAAACTCAAAATTCGTATTTCAAAGTATTAAAAAAAATTGAAATAAAATCTTAGAGTTAGCCAATGATGTACGCTACAAAATGGTGTAAAATCTCAATGCAAACTGATTTGTATTATAGGCTACACGAAATTAACAAAATTTGACAAAATAGGTAGTCTTGAAATGTGTACTATTCACTATAAAATTTGTCAGAATTTGTTATTTTTGTGTAGCCTAGAATACAAAATAGTTTGTATTGAGAGTGGACAAATGGAGTCCGAGCTACATGTAGCTCTTTATTTTCAAAAATTCAGAAATCGTACTTTTAAGTTTCAAAAATTCCAAAAAAAAGATCATGGATGTAGCCAATGATGGAATCTATAAACGTGTAAAATCTCAGTGTGAAATTTTAGTAATTTAGGCTACACCAAAAAGACAAATGTGTGGACCAAAAAAACAAATGTGTGGATCTGAGAACAGTGAACAGTGCACATTTCAAAACTGTAAAACCTGTCAGATTTTGTCAATTTTATGCAGTCTACAATACAAAGAATTTTACATTAAGATTTTGCACGTTTGTAGATTTCATCATTGCTACATCGAAGATTTGTTTTCAGATTTTTTTTAAAACATGAAACTATGATTTTCGAATTTTTGAAAATAAAGGGCTACATGTTGCTCGGCCTCCGTTTGTAGTTTCCGAGTTTGTATTGAGATTTTTACATCATTATAGTATACATCATTCTACCTCTAGAATTTTGATTCGAATTTTTTAAAATTTTAAAACACAAATTTATGTGTTTGAAAATAAAGGGCTACGTGTAGCTCGGGCCTCCGTTTGAAGATTTCCACCGGCGCACCTTCTATAAAGTGTAAATTCACCGTTCGGATTTGGAAGGTCGTCTTAGAATAGTGTGGGGTATTGATGAGCTTAAAAAGCAACGTGTTTATGGCACCTAAATGCCTGAGTAGAGTTAAACTTTTCGTACCACGTTGGTATGCATCTATTCTATTTGTTTCAGATAATTTTGGATATAAAGAGTGTAATTTGCAGCCAATGCAAAAGGGACAAAATCTGGATGAAATAATCATAACTAGCGGAGTGACCCGCGCATTTGCGCGGTTAGATTTATGGGGAGTTGAGAGTGCGACTACTATTGAATTCTTGTTGCAGTTCATTCATTTTTTTTCACTTACTGTTTCCATTCATTTCTAGCTTTTTATGAATTGTTTTATTATATAAGGTATTAATGATAACATTTGATACATGTTAGATCATTTATTAATTCTTGTTAGGTCATTAAATAAATTGAATATGCGTTTTCCTTTTATTCAGTTGTCATCATTTTCAATAAATCTTCTTAACTAATAATTTTATTATAGTGGAGCTACATGCTTGTTGGATGGTTGAATATTGACATAAAAGAGTGAAAAAAATTCTCATAAATGGAGCTACATGCTTGTTTAATAATGGAGTACATTGCTATCTACAATATTTGCACATGGAAATAAAATTTATATATACATTAACATCAATCCAATGTTTAAGGTTCGGGTTTTCCATAGCATACATATAGCAATTTCTAAGACATAGAAACACTTGAACGTGTAAGATAACATGATTGAACCTATCATATTATTACTACTCAATTTCAGTAAACAACATCAAAGTTTCTGTTTTTAATATTTATTTTAGAGAACTTCAATTGTTCATCTTCTATACTATGATATTGAGGAATAAATATAAAGGTGTAACTGCATTGAGAAAGAACAATAGTTGGTATTACTTGAGTATAGGAATCTAAATTGACGGAAAACAGAGAAATAACTCAACTTTTTCACTTACGGCATGTCTATGAGAAAATAAGAATCTTTGTTTTTATTTAAGGGGGAAGGGTTAGATAACCAAGCAAGCATGATAAATGAATCCGACCAGGAAAATAGGTAAAAGAAAGGACCTCACTAATTAAACATTACATTGTCGCCGCTTAACAACCAATCTTTTAAAGATCTCTAAAGCACAATATACATGCCTTGTGCAATTCCTGTAGCAATAATATTACGCTCCTATCGTAGCCAATTTTCTGGAACACTCCTAGCTGCCACATGAGTATACTTCCTCGACAATATTAAGACCTGCAAACATTAACATAGAGAGCTTATATGTGACAACCGTCTTAATATTTTAGAAAAAATGCTTGTTGTAACGGTGTGTAGCTTACCTTCTTAGCTTATTTTCGCATGCAAAAGCAATACAAAATAAAATCTGGTTAGAGCTTATCATTGCCGTTTACTACTGCAGAAAAAGAAACTATTATAATGCACCATGTCAAAGTATTCTGTAAGCACATATTTTACCTATATTCTTAACTGATCACTACAGGAAAGGATGTTTTTGCCAAGCCGAAAGCCTAAGTACGCTCGGCAAAGGCCAAAATACGCTTGGCATAGGCTTGCTCGGCAAACACCGCAGATCTGCTTGGCAAAAAAGAGAAAAAACGCTCAACATATAGCTATTAGATATATATCAAGGCCCTTCGGCAATGTGAAAAGAAAGTGACCAAATGGCACTTGACGGACGGCGCGGCTGCATACTGAGATCCTGGGCATATATCCTGGTCATACAGGAATGCCTTTTATACTTCCGGACAAATGTTCGTTCATACATATTTCAAGCAAACTAATAGTATTTCCATGGCCTTCCCTGCCTTTTTTATGTTCAGTTCAAAGAAAAAAAAATAAGGATAAATACACAACAAAAGATTACAGATATCATTCTCTTTAAGATCCAGATATTACCTCGCGATCACTCCTTGAATTTGGGGAGTTTCCATGAATTCCCGCAATAATGGTGTAGAGCATCGACTCAAGCCGCATTACCTGATTATCCTAGATAGATGACTCATAATAATTTGATCTGTTCATAAATTATTTAAAAAAACATCTTATATAACCCAAATCTTTAAAAAATGTTTTAGCAACTCAATTCAGAACGTGAGAGACAAATATGTGAAGTTTTAATAGATCATCACTAAATCAAAAACAACAAATCCAAATATGTAATGGAGCACCACCATCTGCGAATTGAGGTCAAGAGCCCATGCCTTTGTGTCGTCCGCTGCCTATACAACTATTATCTGATGCCTTTGTGGGCCATAGGCCATAGCCATCGGCTGGTCGAGTGCTCCAGGATGTACGATGCCTGCACTGAGGCTCGGACCAGAGACCCCGACGCTTCATCTCATTGGTGTATCTGATTGGCAGGATTGCCTGCCATGACCCTAGGAAAAAAAGATTGCCTCGCTCCGTTGTGGCAAAATATTGGGAAAACATCATGCACGATAATCAGTCTAAAAGATTGTCATATAACAAAACAGCAGAGGTAATATATTATCGCTAATCACTTTGTTTGAACGATAATCCTAGAAGAAGGGGCATGTATTCTTCCAAAGCCTGAAAAAGATTAGCAACCCTCTTCTCGAGATTGGTTTCAGAGCGACTGCTGATTCAACCCTGGCCGTTAGACCTGACAAATCCTCGATGGTGCTCTTATCCAGGTGATTGAAAAAACCTGGAGTTCCGAGTGGAAGAGGACCATGTCACCAAACTTCGTAGCCTCCCCCGGTGTCTAACACCTGCATCCCTTGAGGCCTCGATGCCCCACAAGACCACAACTGTTTTCTAGCCGGCAGCTTCGATCTACTGACGTACGTGTTGCACATCGCCGATATCTACAATTGATTAACCTATCATAAGCGATGTTCAAGAACCAAGAGTGTGTACATCGATCGATTGCTGCAGCCTTTAATAATTAAGCTGCGACAATCAAGCGGCGATGATTTACCTTTGTCCATGTCATGCGGATGGCTTGCTCCTGGAAGCTCCTGAGCACCTTAGATCTCACGCAATTGAGACGTAATTCATAGATCTGGCCACATATATTTATAGAAACTTGTTGTTTGCTCCGGATCGGACGGCCATCAACCGGTTCAGTCAGCAAACCTTCCAGCTGCGTGCATATGTTTGACGACGGAAAAAGAAGGGAAATCCAGATAAGTTACGTTGAGCTGGTGGAGATTAGACTTAGAGTCCTCGTCCTGCTCCTAAAGTGAGTCAAACACGACACCACAGGCTTTGCACGTCCACCAGAACCTGCGGCTTCCGGTGGTTATTGCTGCGGCGACGACGTACGTCGATGGCCGGAACGTTGATCCAGCTGAGACACGCGGAGCGGCGGCGCTGGAGGACAGGCGGCGTCCGATCAGACCTGAAACCGGATCGTTTCATTGTGCAACTTGAGAATTGTTTTGGTGCGAGTCTTCTAGATGGGCTAGACGTGGGTTTTATAGGCGCATATCCACATCTGGAGCGGGTTAGGGAGTTAATCTTGTCCGTTGGTCTTGTCAAGCTAATCAAAACCGTTGGTTGTTTGTTGTTTTAATAATATAATAGATAGATAGATTTGAAGTAATAAAGACCTTCCAACATTGAACCAAACCGAGGAAAGGAAAAATTCGCGAACAGCTCATTCTAAAGGTTTTAACGACCGGTGGTATTGTTAGGCCCGCCTGTACCGTCTAACCATACCACCCATCGTTAGCACCGCCTCGTCAAATGTAATCCGCCCATGAAGTCAGATCTAAGAAGTGAAGCACATAGCCACCCAAAAACCATGAAACCGGACCTCTGGGAGTGATCCGAAGGATGAACTCGCAAGAAGAGATCCATCATCGTTGTTATTGGGGTCACTGGAGGCCAAGGCATTGATCTTCATCACCATCATCATCATCATCTTCATCGTCACCATTGTCACCATCATCATTGGGCATCTTGTTGTAATCCCTAACCTTGACTTGGATTTGTACTTGTATCCATTCTATCTTCCATTTTCCATTCTAGATTCAGGATGATGTTATTTGCCTCCATGTGTGAGTAGATCCATTTATACATGAAGAGATCGAGAAAACCCAAGCCCAATAATGAAATAAGAAAAGTTTGTTGACTGTCTAGTACAGTAGTTATGAACTTTGTTGGTTCTTATCAGCAATGTTATGTGTTATCGACCACATAATATTTACCTACTGGTCTTTGGTAAGAATCATTGTTGCGTATGGTTGGCAGTACGCCCGTTGCCTCTGTGAATCATGTTGTATCCGAGGATAAAAAGAACCAATGCCTATAACCATGACCATGGGGAGACACTTAATTGCCAAATTAGAGACCTAGCACGACTACGAACTGGAAAGGTAATGGCCATGATGGATGTGAAAACGGTGCTTCCTGGAAACATCCATACAAGGAACCTTGCCACACAAAGAGTAGAGTATATAAAAGTCAAAATCAATATTCCTAATCACCATACCTAGGCTAGTGGTGTATCTGCAACTCCCCAAGAACGCTTTACCCTTATTGAACTTCATTTACTTTACTATCATTCAATTAGTCTCGTTTATTGTAGTCATTCATTTACTTTATTCACAAACTTTAAAAAATAACCATTACTACTTTGCTTTGGATTTTAAAAAATAACCATTACTACTCCCTCTGTCCCAGTTCGCAAGGCAAAGTTCCAAAAAATATTTGTCCTAAAATGCCTCACCTCCTAGGCATAAAGAATTTCTTAGAAAATGTCCCCATCATAGTCTAACTAATTGGTGTGTTTTATATGTTTCCTGCTGAGAGCTAAGAAGGCAAATAAAATTTAATTGAACATGGTCTCTAGACAATATTTTCTAGATTTTACTCTTACAGAGGCATGGAAATTTTTGGGCACAATGCGTCAAACTAGAAAAACTTTTTCTTCTGATCTTGTATATAAAGGAGGAATTAAATTTGAGCATGATTGCATTAAAGCTTTTGTAGCAACTGGACAAGTAGATGAACTTCTTGCGTCTGGGAGCTTCTACTTGCCGAAAAGGTTGCTGTTGATGAAGGCGATGAACTTGAAGTACTTGTTACAGGGGCAGTCCTCTTCCTCAGACGACGGCGAGTGTGCAGCATGACCGCCCCTGCCCCTACCACGGCGGCCGTAACCGCGGAAGTTGAACCCGCCATGGAGCGCGTGTGGAGAAAGTTGGGTGGCGGCGGCTATGGTTGTGGATGTATGGTACTAGGGTTGTGTGGGAGAGGCAATGAGCGAGCACCCATCTTATACGCCGGAGGCAGGCGACCAGGCAGTGTCGCACGTTAACGCCAGCACATTGGAGAAGGGGCGTTCGCCTACGCGGAAACCTGTGTGGCTGACGATGCTGGCCCGCCACTAGCCACGCGGGATTTCATTCTGTCTACCGTCCCCGCAACGTGCCGGAAGAAAAGAAAAAAAGCTTTGGAGCGCGATTGGAGGAGGTCAAACGTCCGGCGTCCAAATTTCTTTCAGAAGCAATATGGGAGACGCAACTAGAAACAGTTTGGGACGCGACTAGAGAAGCTCTTAGAAATTTGGCAATGCTTTTTTAACTGCCCCATTTTCTATCACATCAATTCTTTGCATAGGTCTCACTTTCCTGTTTGTCCAAATGCCGAGTTCTATTGATACATACTGCTGGCAAAACCTGAGATCGCATTCTTGGAACGCACCAATTATCCATCACAGCAAAACAACCAAAGCTACCAGTAGAAGCAGAGTAGTATATAATCACTGAAAAAGCAGAGGAGCAGATTGTACTATATGTAGCTGGAAATTAACTATAAACCCATACAGATTATTTCATTGGCCTACGCAACTCAGTCACAGACCCAGCGATAGTACTAAGTACACGTACTACGTGTTTTGATCCATGAGGTAGTAGCTAGCAACACCGTCGGTCCGTCTTGTGATCATGCATGGCTCAGCGCGGGAAGGCAGCGATCTCAACGCCCTTGTTGCCGTGCGACGGCACGGGGGCGTCGTAGGCGCTGAAGAGGCGGTAGGAGGAGATGAGGGAGAGGACGATGTAGCAGAGGACGGAGCCGAAGGTGATGGCGACGGACGTCTTGGCCTGGCGGCAGAATCCCCCGAACACGCCGCACGCCTCGCTCCAGGTCACCTCCTTGTCGCCGTTGTACGCCAGGTAGAGCAGCTCCGCCGACGCCGCGCCGGCCGCCAGGATCAGGTAGGTGAACACCTGCATCCATGATCCATCCATGATCAGGTATAGTGGACGATCAACTGATTACAGGCACTAGGCAGAATCGTGGCGTGCAGGCTTGTTGCACGACGCGGGAAAGCAGGGATCTGGTGGGTGGTCACTGGTGACTGGTGGAACTTAATTAGTTTGAGCATGAACAGATCGATACCAATACAAGTGCAAACAGGCCGTGTTCTAAAACGGAAGTTGGCAAACCTACTGAAACCCTCTGCTCTCCAGACTGCATAACAATATAAACACGCATAGATTTCACAGGACTGAATTTTAATAGTATGAACAGCAGAATTGACTGGATTTTAGGTGCGGTACTGAAAAGAAGAAAATGACTCATAGCTCGATCTAAGTAAGCTGCAACAAACTATTCTAGCTAGTGAGTAACTACGAAGGCAGTACGGGAGGAGATTCTAGCGAGAGTAGCTACGAAGGCAGTACAGGAGGAGCTGGGGAGGAGGAATCAGTGAAGAACCTGATCTAGGAGGAAGACGATCCAGGAGCGGGACAGCGTGGCCGGGCGCGGCACGGCAGTGTAGAAGGCGGAGACCAGGGAGTAGGCGGCGCACAGCCCGTTGGCGTAAACCAGGTACCTTCGATTTGGGGCCAAAAATCCAAAAGGAATCAGAACAGAACAGAGCATGATCCGCTGCGGGAACGCAGAAAAGAGCAAGATTTAAGCTTAAGCAACGTACTTGAAGCCGCCGAGGTCGGAGTAGGAGACGGTGCCGTACTCGTTGGTCTGCGTGTCGCGGAGCATGACGGCCATGGCGGCGACGCAGAGGCCCAGCGGCGCGGCGCGCAGCAGCGTCTCCAACGGCCGGACCCGCGCCTCCGCGGGCGACAGCTCCCCCGCGTCCTCCCCTCCGCCGCCGCTCGCCGGCGCCCCCATCACCTTCTCGTCCGCCATCTTGGACATCTCGAGCAGCAGCAGCAACGGCCAACGTCGACCAAGAAGTACTCCAAGAACTCAACTCACTCACAATTCTAGCGCGCGCTGGTCCCTCTCTCTGATTGAAGGGAAGGAGGTCGGGCCGAGCGGGAGGCGCGCATTTAAGGCGAGGAGCAGGGCAGGTGGTTGGAGAGCAGCGGAGTGGCTTGAATGCCCGGAGTTAATGGCGCGGTGGCGGTACCGTATGGGCGAGTCCAAGGCAGCGACGAGACGAGTGGATTGATGCCTGGCCCAAGGCAGGCAGCTGCGTCGCGTCACTCCCTCCTCCTCCTAGGTGTGCGCTCGCAGCGGCCGCGTGTGACACATGCGTTGTGCGCCGGGACGCTTCTCCAAGGCAGGCGCTTGGGTATGAAACCGGGAATCCGGATAACGGATACGGAAACATAACTACTCCCTCCGATCCGGAAAAAGTGTCTGAAAGGCGCTTTTGCAAACAAGCCCTCGAATTTTATTTTTCCTTAACCCGCACTCCCAAACGGAACCAACTAGACACACACATCGCGGCCTCTCCATCTCGCGCAGCACGCACGCCCGAAGCCGCCTCTGCCCGAACCCACCCACGCCTCCCTCCTCCTCAAAGCCACCGCCGCCGCCTCACCCCAGCCACAGGCGGCGCAGATCCCCGCGCCGGTCATCGTCCGCCCCACCCCAGCCACAGGCGGCGCAGCTCCCCGCGCCGGTCACCGGCCGCCGCCACCCCAGCCGCACGCGGCCCATATCCCCGCGCCGGTCACCGGCCGCCGCCTACGGCTGCCCGCTCTGGTTCCGGTGGCCTGCGTCTGCGAGGGGGATCTGCTCCTCGCCGCCGCACTCTGGCCGTGCGGAGAGGATGGGATTTGACTGGATCGGGGCGAGGAGGCTGGTCCCGGCTGTTGTTTTGTTCATGGGGCTGACTTTGTTTTGATTAATTTGGAAGGGGTTTACTGTAAAACGTTATTACACTATGCCTCTGGACACTTTTTTCGGATCGGAGGGAGTAACAAAATTCTTGGCTTTGCCGTGTCTGTGTATCTTCAGCCGGCCCGATCTAAATGAATCGAAATTGTTCATTTTAGTTTGGTTTGCCAAAATTTGGGTAACCTCTAATTCGGAGGTTCGACGCAAACTGACCATCGTGTCTGCGGCAACATATTTGCGGTCTAAATTTAATCTCGAAATGCATCGGCGCGAACATCAAACGAGTCCACGAGGGTCCTCTTCTACTCAACCCTGAACCTGCCTACTAGGGACATCACAAAGCTACCTATCCATCCGTGGCTTCTCTATCTAAGCGTATCTCCAACGATTCAACGCAAACAGATCAAATGGTTTGATATAATTCAGATTAAAATGCGTCAGAATAGACAACAAACGAGTCCGCGAGGGTCCTCCTCAACTTGACCCTTGGCCCGCTTGTCAGGGACACCAAGGCCACCTATCCATCTGCACCCCTCCCTCCCTTATGCAACCCTAGAGCGATGCCGTTGTCTGCCCTGCCGCTCGCCGTTGCTGGTACATTTTTTGTTCGGCCTGCAGCTCGTTGGAAGACACTATTTGGTGGTGGCGGTGGCGAATGCCCTTGCCGGCCTCTCTATAGCCCCTGCCCCGCTGCCATTTCTCTCAGAACCGCCCGCCGGCCTCGTCGCCCACGCCCTGTGATACGTCTCAAACGTATCCATAATTTCTTATGTTCCATGCTAGTTTTATGACAATACTCACATGTTTTATACACACTTTACATCATTTATATGCATTTTCCGGCACTAACCTATTAACAAGATGCCGAAGCGCCAGTTCCTGTTTTGTGCTGTTTTTGGTTTCAGAAATCCTACACAGGAAATATTCTCGGAATTGGACGAAATTAACGCCCAGGGTCTTATTTTTCCACGGAGCTTCCAGAAGACCGAAGGGGATACGAAGTGGGGCCACGAGGTGGCCACACCATAGGGCGGCGCGGCCAAGGAGGGGCCCGCGCCGGCCTATGGTGTGGGCCCCTCGAGCGCCACCCGACTCTGCCCTTCCGCCTACTTAAACTCTCCGTCGCGAAAACCCTACTACCGAGAGCCACGATGCGGAAAAAGTTCCAGAGACGCCGCCGCCGCCAATCCCATCTCGGGGGATTCAGGAGATCGCCTCTGGCACCCTGCCGGAGAGGGGAATCATCACCGGAGGGCTCTACATCACCATGCCCGCCTCCGGATTGATGCGTGAGTAGTTCATCCTTGGACTATGGGTCCATAGCAGTAGCTAGATGGTTGTCTTCTCCTCATTGTGCTATCATGTTAGATCTTGTGAGATGCCTATCATGATCAAGATCATCTATTTGTAATGCTACATGTTGTGCTTGTTGGGATCCGATGAATATTGAATACTATGTCAAGTTGATTATCAATCTATCATATATGTGTTGTTTATGTTCTTGCATGCTCTCCGTTGCTAGTAGAGGCTCTGGCCAAGTTGATACTTGTGACTCCAAGAGGGAGTATTTATGCTCGATAGTGGGTTCATGCCTCCATTGAATCTGGGACAGTGACAGAAAGTTCTAAGGTTGTGGATGTGCTGTTGCCACTAGGGATAAAACATCAATGCTTTGTCTAAGGATATTTGTGTTGATTACATTACGCACCAAACTTAATGCAATTGTCTGTTGTTTGCAACTTAATACTAGAAGGGGTGCGGATGCTAACCCGAAGGTGGACTTTTTAGGCATAGATGCATGCTGGATAGCGGTCTATGTACTTTGTCGTAATGCCCTGATTAAATCTCATAGTAATCATCATGATATGTATATGCATCTCTATTTGTCAATTGCCCAACTGTAATTTGTTCACCCAACATGCTATTTATCTTATGGGAGAGACACCACTAGTGAACTGTGGACCCCGGTCCATTCTTTACATCTGAAATACAATCTACTGCAAACTCTGTTCTCTACTGTTCTTTGCAAACAAACATCATTCTCCACACCATACGTTTAATTCTTTGTTTACAGCAAGCCGGTGAGATTGACAACCTCACTGTTAAGTTGGGGCAATGTATTGTGATTGTGTTGTGCAGGTTCCACGTTGGCGCCGGAATCCCTGGTGTTGCACCGCACTACACTCCTCCACCAACAACCTTCACGTGGCCTTCATCTCCTACTGGTTCGATAACCTTGGTTTCTTACTGAGGGAAAACTTGCTGCTGTACGCATCACACCTTCCTCTTGGGGTTCCCAACGGACGTGTGCTTCACGCGTTATCACCCTGCTCGGCCAATTGCTCCGTACAAAATCCTAAACCATTCTCGGCCGTTAGCTTGAAGAAGGCATGCCATTGATCCCTAATTGTTGCCCCGCAGATGGACCTCGAGCAGTTGATTTACTTCTTCGTCAAGGACGTCCTCAACAGCTCGTCGGAAGATGAGTCAGACGCCTCTTCAGGGCCCATGGTTGTCGGGGCCTCTCTCATCCACGAGCACACTGAGATGTAGAGGCCAGTGCGCATAGGCTCACAAGGCCTCGCAGGAGCAACATGAAGCGGGATCGAGAGGGTGGCCACTATCCACCAAGCCGGTCTTCACCGAGGCCATGTTCCAACGACGGTATCGGATGTCAAGAGACATGTTCTTGACTATTCTACGTGATGTGAGAGGCCACGACCCCTACTTCAGATGCAGGCCCGATGTCACTGGTAAGCTAGGTTTCCCCTCTTATCAGAAGTGTTCCGTATTTATTCGTACGGAGTGCTTGGTCATCTCCTTGACGAGTACTTGTCAATGAGCGTGCTAGCAGGTGATGTACATGTTATGTTGAGTTGTGACTGCGGTGTTTGGCGATTCTTTACTTGAGAGAGCCAATTGTTGCCGACACCACCCGACTGTTGTCAATCAACGACGCTACAGGGTTTCCGGGAATGATTGGAAGCATAGATTGCCTACATTGGAAATGGAGAACTATCCATTTGCATTGTAGGGGCAGTGTAGCAGGCATCCCGAGGGGTGTATTGTCATTCTTGAGGAAGTGGAATCACATGATATGTGGATTTAGCACTCTTTTTTTGGCATGGTCAGTTCCTACAATTACATCAGCGTGCTACATCGCTCTCAAGTATTATCAAGGCTTGTAGAAGGCAATGCTCTTGTGATCAGCTATCAGATCAATGGCAATGCATACGACAAGCCACATTATCTTTCTTGTGGTATATATCTAGACTGGGCCACACTAGTGAACATAGTCAATAATCCTACAACAGAGAAAATGAAGAGGTTTGCCAGAGGAAAGAGGCTTGATGAAAGATGTGGAGCGGGCCTTTGGTACGCTGCAAGATCGGTGGGCTATTATTCATCACCCTGCTAGAACATGGAATGTTCAGACCATGTATGAGTTGATGATTGCTTGTGTGATCATGCACAACACGATCTTTGAGCAAGATCATGATGACAACCTCCATGACCAAGGATGGCGATTTCAAGGTGAGTTTGACGAGCCGTAGCGATGGGCAGCAATGTTTGAGGAGTTTCTCCATATGCACACGGAGCTCTGTGATATCGATATATCTGCTTGTTTCCAAGCGGATATTATTGAGTATCAGTGGGCATTGGCAGTGCATGAGGATAATCAGGAGTAGTCATCCCATATAATTTAAACAGCAGTTATAAATTGTGTTATTCTTTATTTTTGGCAATTCTATTTGTTTGATTATGAATTTTATTTGCATCTAAACTTTGTGGTTTATTTGTTAACTAGTTGTAATAAGGAACTTAGCATTATTTATATTGCAACCTTATTATTTTCTATTGTCATGTGTTATTTGAAAAATATGGTGAGAAGTGGATGAAATGGTCTGGCTGGGCCAAAATGCGTTGTGCCGCCGAGTCCCCCCGACCCAACTGGACAATCGAGGCAACAAGGCCAATTTTGTGTCCACATCCCAACCCAAACAGACTAAAATGGACACTTTTGGTCTCTAAAATGCGTCGGGTCGCTGGAGATACCCTAAGGCCACCTCCAACGGTGGGCCGCAAAAGGACATATCGTGTCCGTTGTTGTCCGTGTGGCAAAAACACGAAGCCTAGCGGCCAACCGTATTTCCAACGCAAACACGGTTGTGTCCATTTGTCCCTTATTTCCAGTCCAAAATTTGGGCTGGGTTTGCGGTGGTCGCGGATAGCGCGTGCGTTTGCGCTAGGTTGTGACGGCTCGCTCGTCAACGACCGGGGAGGCGAGAAGGCACGGGTCCAAGTAGTCCACCGGCATGCATGCAGTCTTCTTGATTGAAGACCCATCGTTCTCGAGGTACTTACTACGTCGTCCCCACTTGCTCCCACCAACCGAAACCCTCTCCCAAACCCTAGCTCTCCCGGATACGGCGAAGGGAGGTGGTTGGTTTCGCGCAAGACACAATGACCATGAGGCCAGCGGCTCCCGCTCCAGCGATAGAGACAATGGAGGATGATGTTTCTTCCATGCGCGGTGGTGGCGACCGTCGAGGCCACCTCCTCCGCCGCGCTCCGAGCCGCAGGTATATGTGGAACTGGAAACGGCTCGCCTCTACGCCGAGGCTAGCATGACCGTGCAGTGGTATGATGTCCGCCTGAATGTAGTACATCCAATGATTATTTTGAGCAATCACCTGAGAATGTTACTAAGAAGGATGAATGAAGCTCCTATACGGAGCAAGAGATAGAGGATTGCAAAATCCTTTGGTGATAATTTTATTGTGTACCTTGTGGATGATACCCGCACGTCCATTGCAGAGGCATATGCATCTCTAGGTACAAATGACCGGAAAGAAGCTATCCATAATGACATGGACTCGATTATTTCTAATGGAACTTGG
This sequence comes from Lolium perenne, assembly GCF_019359855.2. Taxonomy (NCBI): domain Eukaryota; kingdom Viridiplantae; phylum Streptophyta; class Magnoliopsida; order Poales; family Poaceae; genus Lolium; species Lolium perenne. The sequence continues at coordinate 1,553,274 of NW_027248984.1, forward strand.
GAGCTATCAGAACGACCCCATGGATGTAAACCTGTGGGATTTGAGTGGGTGTTAAAGAAGAAGCTAAGGCCTGATGGTAGAAGTACAAGGCATGGCTTGTAGCGAAAGGCTACACACAGAGTGAAGACAAAGATTACTTCGACACTTATTCACCTGTTGCCAGACTTACCACCGTTCGAGTACTACTGTCCATGGCTGCCTCATATGGTTTTATCGTTCATCAAATGGATGTAAAGACTGCTTTCCTTAATAGAGAGTTGGAAGAATAAATTTATATGGATCAGCTTGATGGGTTTGTAGTAAAGATGAAGAAAGAAAGGTGTGCAATTTGCTGAAATATTTATATGGCCTGAGATAAACACCTAAGAAATGTCATGAGAAGTTTCACGGAATTTAACTTTTGTAGGCTTTGCTGTTAATGAGGCTGACAACTGCGTTTACCATCGTCATGGTGGGCGCAGGTGTTATACTATGTTTATATGTGTATGATTTCTGATCTTTGGTAGAAACATGAAAGTAATAAATGAGGTCAGATCTTTCTTGTCAAATAGCTTTGACATGAAAGATCTGGGAAAAGCTTATGTGATTCTAAACATCAAGCTACTTGAGAATGAGAATGGTATTACTTTAACGCAATCTCATTATGTTGAGAAGATCTTGAGCCGGTTGGGCTATATTGATAGCAAGTCTTATCCAACACCTTATGATTCTAGTGTGACACAACGCAAGAACTAGAGGATTGCCATAAATCAATTGCGATAATCTCAGATTGTTGGCTCACTCATGTACTTAGTGAGCACAACTAGACCCGACATCTCTTTTGTTGTAAGCAAGTTGAGTAGGTTCATGACAAGTCCGGGTACTGACCATTGGGATGCACTTGATAGGGTAATGAGATATCTATGTGGTATAATGAGTTATGAGATTCACTATTCAGGACACCTAGCTTTGCTTGAGGGATATAGTGATTCGAACTGGATCTCTGATGTAGATGATCTTGACGTCACTAGTGAGTATGTACTTACATTTGGAGGTGGCGTAGTATCATGAAGATCTTGCAAACAAACCATATTGATGAGGTCAACATGGAAGCATAACTTACTGCTTTAGACACATCCATTGTTGAATGAGAATGACTGCGTGAGCTCTTGATGGACTTGCATGTGGTTGAAAACACTATTCCAGCAATTCTTTTGAATTGTGACAATCAAACTATAATTGTCAAAGTGAATAATTATAAGGTTAACGCGAAGTCATCAAGACACGTAAAGAGACGTTTGAAGTCTGTCAGGAAATTACAAAACTCCAGAGTAATAACTTTTGCGTATATTCAGACAGACAAAAACCTAGCAGATCCCTTTACGAAGGAACTATCATCTATGTGATAGAAAGTGCATCGAGGGGGATGGGTTTGAGACCTGTAGATGTTACACCATAATAGTAACCTAACCTTTCTGAACGGATATCTCGTGAATTAGGGCCTGAAAAAACAAGCTAGTGGTTTAACTGAGGAGAGTATTATGTAACCATCTCTATGTTAAGATGCACAACTCTCAGCAGCTGTATGGCAGGTTGGAAAAATGCATTTGTGTTTCTATTGGTTATTTTAGCAAAGATGTTATCCTACAGAACATTCTCGAAAGAACAGATCTATATGAGTCTGATTGTTAAACGTCACAATCTTTAAGATTTGGGTGATCTCTAGTAAACTCATGAAGAGACCAGTAAGTATGATGTATATGCCTCACCTGCGGGGTAGGCTACTAGCATCCATGTACTAGTTATGACTTTGAGTGAAATCTATTCACGCAACTTACAATTTAAGGCATAGGCCATTGTTCAAGTGGGAATAGATGTAGCTTAAACCTCTAGGCGGAACTTCAACTTAACAGTCTCTGCTGAAATAGTGGTATTTAAACGAGCAGTGAGTATTGCTAATCTCTAAATAGACATTTGAGATCTGGGCCAATTCCTTTGGCCCATGTAGTATTTCAGATTTCTTATAAATCTCAAAGCCCACATATGTGACAACCCATGTGAGGGCAAGCTCAAGTTGGTGGCATGTAAAAAAGGAGTGGCAAGAGGTGGAAAATTTAGTCCCAAATGGAAAGTTCGGAGAAAGTTAGACCGTCTTATAAGGTGGGTTGTTCCACCACTAGTAAGTGAGTGAGAAGATAAGTGGTACACACGCGTTCCTACCCCTCACTCGCTCGTCTCGACTCGACACATCACGACGCGCCGCGCGTGCCTCGCTCGTGTTGAGTGGATTGAGCCTTAGTTGGTTTGGGTCGCTCCCGGATCGTGGTCTAATCTGTAACCGACTTGAAATGTGTGACGTGGGCGTGGTCCACCTTCCTAGAGTTTTCTGAGCCTATATAATCTCTTGCTCAGCTTCCACGGAAAGACATTTGATACGCGAGTTAGATTTTTTTCACCTCTATGTACTTGCGCCGCTATCGTAGCCTACTTCATCCCTCCCGCCAGTGTGCACCGGCGAACGGGGGAACAGGTCTCTGGAATCACTCCTCTTTGCGATCATGTACGGGAGAGGGCGAATTAGGTTTTTGGGAAGCGCTATACGCGACTGCTCAAGCTCTTCATCACGGGCCGTCTTTCGTTCAAGTCGAGTGGTGCTACCTACCGTCGTCTTCAACGCCGTCTACTTCGACCCATCTTCACCAACGCTGTCATCAATAACGTTATTGTTGCGACGATGACTGTGAGACCTCCACTACCACCTCCACTAGATCAGTACGTGCGACATATCTTGATCTGTTTTGTGATGGTTGTTGTATCGTATGCCCTACTACTATTTATGTTGATTAATGCATCTAGTATGTTTGAGTTTCACATGTTAGTAGTTGATATGTCACGCTTAATATTCTATAATTAATTATAAAATATTTTTCTAACAGTATTTAAAGATGTATTATCTTGCATGACAATCCACATTCGCATATCTGACTTTTTTCGTGCGGTTATTTTTTACTATGGTATTTATCTTTTTAAAATCTTCTCTATCTTTTAGTCCAACTGATGCTGTCTAGTTGATAGTCCGCTAATGCCACGCATATGTCTCGTTAACTGCTGCCCAGAGGCAAACTGTCAACTGTTCTGTTGGAGAGGTCTTCAGCTCGTCGCTTTTGTGATCAATCACCACCAGATCATTACTGAATCTATCGTGTGAGTTGTTTTCTAAAGGGTGACTGATAGGAAAACTCCAAACTAAGGCCGAGCTACACGTAGCTCTTTATTTTTAAATACTTATAATTTTTATTTTAAAATTTAAAAAATCTAAATTAAAATTCTAGAGGTAACGAATGATGTATACTATAATGGTGTAAAATCTCAATACAAACTAGTTTATATTCTAGGCTACACAAAATGACAAATTCTGAGAAATTTCATAGTGAATAGTACACATTTCAAGACTACTAATTTTGTTAAATTTTGTCAATTTCGTGTAGCCTATAATACAAATCAGTTTGAATTGAGATTTTCCACCATTTGTAGCATACATCATTAGCTACTTCCAGAATTTTTATTTCAGATTTTTTTAAAATTTTGAAATACAAATTTTGAGTCTTCGAAAATAAAGAGGTATATGTAGTTTGGCCTCCAAAACGCCACGCTCGTGACTGATAGTACTTGTATAGTTATAAACCAGGTAAATAGTTACGATTAAAGTGAACTCTAAAAAACACCAGAAACAACACTCTTTCACTTAGACGTTGAATTTAAGTTTCACTCCTCTGTCAGCTGTAAGCCTGTAACAGTTGAAAAGAGAAACTTTTTTTTGAAGCTCAACCGGAGAACGGTTGGTATATAATATAGAAGGGATATTTACATGGTTATTAAGCCAAGTTACAAAGAAAGCAAAAAAAGATGCCACAAACCTGCAACCAGGCAAAGCCTACTCTCGCACCGTGACCGTGAGGTGCCGCCCCCCGGCGAGCAACCAACTATAAGCCTCATCGCGAATGATGTGGACAAGGGACAGGACGTCGACTTCCTTGGATGAAAAAAATATCGTCGATTGGAGCCATCAACTGTTGGCTATAAGACAATTACCATGTTATTTATAGTCAATCTAGAGTCAATATATATCTCACATTTTACTATCACATAGTGCTTAGGAGCACGTGATAGAACTGGCTCTTGTATGAGAGCTCACTGCTCTACTTTCTCATTCTCTCTCCTTCAACTAGGTAACAATATATTATTTTAATTTTTGTAGCCAGCTGACTAGAACTTATTGTACTTGCTCTTATGCTCGCGCAAGAGCTCCTAACAGACCGAGGTGAGGAGGGAGGCAATGAGCTTGTCCTTGGAGGAGAGGATCGAGAAGGCCCAGGGGAGGACGCTGACACCCGTGGGAGGCTGCACGATGGCATCACAATGGAATGCACCGGCGACCCCGGCCCACACTTGGTGGCTCCAAGGACATTCCGCAAACAGGTGGTCCAGCATCTCCAAGATGTGGATACACATAGGGTAGAAGTATTGATTCTACAGTCCGAAACGCAGAAGGCGGTTAGCGATGGCGATCCTCCGCTACAACATGAGCCAAAGGAAGAAAACATGCACTTGGTGGCACCTAAGCAGTCCAAATGAAGCGGGGGGGGGGGGGGGGGGCGAAGTGCGGGCGTTGCCGAATTGCAAGCGATTGCCACACTTGGCCGAGTACACGCCAGAAGGTGACTTCCAGTGGAACTCATCGTCAGAGTCGGGCGTGGTGGCCGTGTCACGAACAATCCCCGAAGGAGGAAGAAGTCGGGTAGGCACAACGAGGATATGGGGCCACTTGTCATTGTGCAAAGCGTCGTCCGTGCAGCGGTTCTTCCTCCTAGAGGTAGCGAAGAGCATAGGCCAGCGCTAGCAAAAGGGCTCGTTAGCCCAAGAGTCCGACCAGAAGCTCGCCGTGCCCCCTCCCCAAGGGTCACTGTGGTCAAGGAGGCAAAGAGGTCCTGATCTACCGTAGCAACGGGACCCTCAAGGCCCACCAAAGGAAGGTTAGCTCGAGGGCCACCCGAGGAAGGATAGCCACAGCAGTCTGAGGGCGTTACTGAATTTGTGCAGGTCAAGCACGCGTAGACTAGCAAGCACCATGGGCGGCAAATCTTGCCCATGCAACCTTGCATTGACTAGGGGAGCACTCAGCCGAGCCATCCCAAAGCCAGATAGTGTGAATCTTGTCGATCTGGACGATAGCCCAAGCTAAGAGGGGGTGGGCTGTCATGATGAAGATCGGGAGGTCAGAGAGAACCACCTTAAGGAGGGTGAGGGGCCCTGCCGGAAACATGAGTTTGCCCTTTGAGTGGCCAAGACAGCCGACAATTTTTTCAATGAGGGGTTGGATGTCAATCTTGCGAAGGCGTCGAAGGGAAAGCGGAATTCACAGGTACTTGCAGGGGAGAAGGGCGACGGGTGTCCCTAACGTGGAGATAAGCTTGAATGGGGCAATGCCAGACGCAATCGGGGAGTGTACATTGGCCTTGGTGGCGAGCTCAAAGAGATAGGGAAGAGGCTACATGACAAGGATGAAGACGAGTGGGGACAGCGGGTCTCCCTTCCTAAGGCCACGCCTATGCATGATGTTGCTCCCAACCTCGTTGTTAAACAACACACGCGAGGAAGCGAAAAAGAGAAATATGCAAATCAAGTGCGCGCCACCTTGCCCAGATCCCGTGTCGTGCAACATGTCGAGGAGGTAGGGCTAGGAGATGGTATCGAACGCTTTGGCAATGTCGAACTTCACTAGAATGGATGGCTTCTTGGTGCGTTGCAGACGACAAAGGAGACCGTGGATGTACATGAAATTGTCCTGGATGCGGCGGCCCTTGATGAAAGCCATCTGGCCGATGCCAACCAGCTCGTCGATCCTCCGTGCTAGTCTAGTCGCTAACACGTTCATGAAAAGCTTGGAAAAACTATGCATAAGACTGAACGGGCGGTAATCGTAGATGGACTTGGCCCCATCTCCTTTGGGTATTAGCACGATATGAGAGTCGTTGAGGCATACCAACCCCAAGCCATTGGATCAGTAAACTTGCAAGAAAGGCAAGCTGCAGGTAAGGACCAACGATGACCCATGCGGATTTGAAGAAATTGGAGATAAACCCATCGGGCCCCGGGGCCTTGTCCACATGCATGGCCATGACTGCATAACCGATCTCCTCTAAGGTACTCGTCCTCAAGCTCGCTAAGGTCCAGAGATGGGAGGCCAAGTTCGAACCAGTTGAAACAGTGCGAGGCGAGGGGAGCGGAACTGATAGCTCCAAATTTCAATGCTTTTTACTGCAGATTCTTCACCATCTATCACTTGGTTTCATTGGGTTTTTATTGGATTTTGTGTTTCAACTAATGTTAATATCGCAATCTAGGCGAAACCTTGTTTTGAATTATGTATTTCAGGAAACCGTCATTTATGGAGGATCCGAGGATATTTATGAGCTGATTGCAACGAAATAAGAAGATTTCCTTTCGAGGCCAATTCCATGCAGACGCAGCAGAGACTTTAGCGGGCACCCGTACGGGCGGGGCCGACCATACCGCCCGCCCATACTGCGCGCCGCCGCCTTCCCCATATCAAGGCAAGCCTCTTTTGTGAAGGTAGCAACAGAAAAAACGCAACGCAGAAGCCACCATTTGCCCTAGAAAAGAAGAGACCGGATCTGAAGAGGGAGAATACGATCATCAACTCCCGCAAAGATCAACGCCCTCAAGATCATCACCTCATCCATCACATCCCAATGGAATAGAGGTTTCAATCTATTCCATCCCGTTTTGTATTTGATTTTATCTTCAACAATTATGGATTTCTACGATAATATCAAGATGAAATACATTTACATTGCTATGGTATCATTGTGCTATTCTCCTCTCATGTGTGAGTAGATCCCATTGGCGTGGGAGATGTATGCGATTGGTGAGATGTGTTGTGCCAATTTTATTCCATCTATTTGTGAGTAGATCCCATTGGCGTGGGAGATGTATGAGAATGAATGTCTATGTGCACCTAATGTTGTTATCTAATTTAATGGCCCGGGTAACATGATCTCGAGAACTCATAGACAGAACTTGTTTTCTAGTGAATCGGCAACCCCCGAGTGACACGTCTGATAGCAAAGAGGATCTAGCAATACTTGAGTAATCACAAGGAACCACCAAGCTTAAAACTTTGATCTAGTTTAACCACCTTAATGGATGTGCTGACCATGGCTTTGGTATCAGGCAGAAGAATCATTGGAGAAATCTACCAAGAGGAGTCTTTTTCTCTTTTAGGTTGGTTGCCCTCTCAGATATAAATAGGAAGAATATATTTACTTATCACATTTATTCCACCGGCACATTCACTATCACCATGAACTGAATCCCCCCGCGTCTACCTTTTCATCTGTAGAAACCCGTTTATTTCTTAATAGTTATTTAATTTTATGCACTTTACTTTATTACACTTTCAACACTTCAAATTCCTTTATTTATATTCACCATTTTCCATTTCAATTCTTGCAGTCAATTCACCTAACACTTATGACACCTTGGGTGCGACAGAAACACCGCAGAAAAACATCCTCCTACGCTCCTCGTTGGAATATGATATAAAACCGGAAATAATATTTCCACGAAAACATGCACGAATGACCCCGTATTCTTGTAGGCCATCAAGATATTTTCTGCACTGTTGTCGGGAGCTAAGCGATGGGTGTTTGTTTCTTGACACTTGTAAGTTTTGATGATCTCTGTTGAACACAGAGGTTCTACACGCCCAGGTAGAGTCTATCTACCCAATTTTATTGATCGAGTACCGGACTCTAGGCATCTGGAAGTTATTCAAAAATTTGCCAATTCCTGTGCTCTAGACGTAAATAGTTTAAGTACCTTGATGAAAAACTTATCCATCACCGCTAGGGTGGCTGGGCCTAGCAAGACCTTAGGAAAATATGGAACTCCTTCAACATTAGATGCAAAAAATCCTATAGTTTATCCTGATGTAAAGGGCATCGAATATGAAATAGATCCTGAATTACAAACTATGATGCAAGAGGATGCCTTTTCAGGAGAAGAACATGAAGATCCAAGCGTTCACTTAACTAGAGTGAATGATATATGTGAGGTAGTTGGGCCAAAGAATTTGCCAAAAGATTTTCTAATCCTTAAATTATTTCGTTGGTCCTTGAAGGACAAGGCTTTCAAATGGCTACAAGCCTTACCTAGAAATACTATTGCTAGATGGAAAGACTGCATAAAAGAATTCATGAATAGATTTAATCCTTTTTGTAAGACTATGCAGGTTAAAGGGGAGATTACAAATTTCTTTCAAAATATTGGAGAGAGATTTTCCCAAGCTTGGAGAAGATTCTCCGGATTACTTATGAGGGTTCCCAACCATGGTTTTATGGACCACGTATTTTTACAATACTTTTATGCTGGACTTAATGATGAATCTAAACAAATGGTTAATGCATGTGCAGGAGGAACTCTAAACTCATTGACATACAAGGAGGCAATGAACCTTTTCGATGAGAGAGCCTTAAATGATGAACAATACAATCCTTTGGTTGAGATTTAACCAAATAAAGGTATGCTCTTTATAACCCCTGAACTTATGCCTGAAGTAAAAAAAATCAATGGAAGAAAAAAGGTATACCAACTAAGCTTGCAATTGAAGACTAATGAACTAGAAAGTAGTTGACAATGAGCTTGATATGGAAATGAAAAATGTTGGTATCAATAAACTGAATTTAAAGAGCTAATGTTTAGACAACTTACGATCCACAAGAGCGATATAAATGCTTTACCAGGAACACTAGAAGATTTGAGTCACACAACCAAACACTTAAATAAAATTTTGATATGGTTCAAGTACAATGTGACCAAATAGATAAAGCTCAAGCTTTAATTTTAAGTCAAAAATATTTTAGTAAACAAATTTCTACTAATATTATTACAAGACAAGGTACAGAAATGCAGGAACCTCTAGGGCCAGTGTGGTATCAAGAAGAGCAAGCTCGTAAAGCTAAAGAAATAGAAAGAATGGCCCAAGAGGAGAACTACCTCGTCGATCCACCAGATGATATTGACCTTGAAGAACAAAGAAAGAAGAAAGAAGCCTCAAGAGAAAACATTGAAGAAGACTGAGATTTAAGATGAGGTATATGATTCAGATGCAAAAACGGTAGACCCAAGGGAAGGACGAGAGGGCAGTGGTCGGAATGAGGCCGGCAAAGCACACAAGGATGAGAGGGTAGTGGTCGGAGGCAGAGGATGAGGAGGTGGTGAGTTTATCGGTTGAGAAGGAGACATCCAAGTACAGATTGCAGACATCATGGTCGAGGTTGACCAAGACCGGTGAGTCCCGCTCGTTGCTCTAGGTGAAGCGCCGCCCGACGAGCTTAATGTACTTCATCTCTGTGAGGTCAAGCATGGTCCGGAGTCGCAGGTTGGATAGCTCAGCCAGGAAGGCTTCCTTCTTGGCCTTCGTGTCGAACGGGCCATAGACATTAGTCAAGACCCAAGACGGGCTGCCCAGGCGACAGGTGAAATAGGCGGAGATGGAGTGTCGCGATGAGTCAATGAGGACGGCGTCATACTTTGCAGGATCCCATGCAGTCATGAGCCCACCGCGGGTGCCATCGTCGATAGAGTCAAAGGCAGGAGAAAGGCGAGGCCCAATTGATTCGACGTTGACGGGGTCAGGCACTAGCGCAAGCTTTGTTTCCCGCATGGAGAGGACACGGCACATTCAACAACACTATGGATCGCAGCATGCTGCACAGGTTGTTATGGCCTCGCGGGTTCCAATCAAGAAGCTTTAAGGTGTAATCCATTGGGGAACAGAACATCAGCAGAGAAGCAGACACAAGTTGTAGGAACAATTACGATTATCACATTGGCAGCACAAGGGATACAATACATGGCCGAACAAGCAGTGGCACACGGATGGCCGTCTGAAATGCGAAACAATAGAAGGTCATACCAAACGCTAGATGGAGCACTATAGAGAGTAGGCGGTGACGGCTCTAGTGTTGATGATCACTAGGGGCGTGATTGGTTGCCAACAAAAAAATTTGTGTCTCTGCCCATCTCATGCAACTTGGCCCAACAACTACTGTATGAGTGGAAACTTGACTTAGGCTAGAATTGGGACCATGTTTGGATGCCAACAATTTCACTTGGGCTCAAGTTGAGAAACGAGAAGCACTTCATTTGGTAGGTTGTTTTGCGCTCGGAAGAAAGATATAAGTGTGTTTGGTTGTGTGCGGAACAAGGAATGTGATCACCTCTTTCCCAAATGGTGAGGATACCTTCCCTTTTCAGCATCAAGCAGACATAAAACCATGTACACACACAATATTCATCACGACATACCACACAAATCTAGCAAGCACGACAATATTTAGAACGACGTCGTAGACATAGTTCGACAGATAGCATACGTTGTTCACCACATAATTAAACACAATACAACACAAATACAGGCACATAGTTCAGTCTTCGATCATGGCAAGGGATGGATGATGGTGAGGGCACCTCTGGACCACCTCAGTCATGGTGTCGTCAAAGACAGTGACGTTGAAGATGTCGCCCCTCATCACCTTGAAGGTCAGGAAGTAGCCCATCTTGATCTGGTGGGCAATGGAAAATCCAGGCCACCTCTGATCGAGGAATACAGTGCCCTTCACGTCCCTCAACTTCACCATCCAAGAGCAGCCGGTCTTCGTATTGAGGATGATAGTCCTGTGGACGGTCCCAAGGTAGGGGCGGAAGCCTATCAGGATTGGCAGCATTTCCAACCCCGGAGACAACACCACTTTGGCAAAGTGGGTTGGTTCGACGTCATCATGGCAATGCCCTACCTTGACATGCCTCCCCCTGGCCTCTTGGCAGAGTTGGATTCTCCATCTGCTTTGTTGGAGGTGCCCTCGCCAAAAGGGTTATCAGCTCCACCCATCATCAGCTTGGAGCACTGCAAGATCAAGAAACAATTTGAATGAGCACAACAAGATTGAGGCCCACCCTCATATGATACTATGGCCTCATACATATGAACACCTCATGCAAAGGGACTGTCCGCAAACTAAGTCTAGTGTACAAGAATTGTTCTTGGACAACTAACTGGGTTTATAGCCAGCCCCTTGCCTATGATTGCCACATCTTAATCATTAGCCAAAGGAGCAACAAGATGCCAAGAATGATGCAAGCAAAACAATAAGACCTCATACATATAAACACCACATGCAAAGGGATTGTCCCCAAACTAAGTCCAATGTAGAAGCAATGTTCTTGCACATTGGACTAGGTTTAGGGCCAGCCCCTTGCCTATGATTGTGGCACAATTAATCATTAGCCAAAGGAGCAGCATGATTAGAACAATGATGCATGCTAAACAATAAGGGCTCAAATCAAAAATCACCACACTTGATGCTATTCAACCTAGTACAAGGCACAAGGAGGAGTGTCTGCGCTTTTTTTCACAGGTTCATATCATGGGCCATAGCATTGAACATATGACATAATAGTTGGGATCATTGAACAGATGACCACATGAAGTTACATCAAGTTTGGAAGCGCAAACATAGGCTAATTATGGTGCATTACAAGCTAGGTTATATTACATCACTCATCACAAATATCTCTAATCCTCTTCAGTTTATCATTGTTAACAGAACCTACTTTAAGCAGGTCATACACAACATAATATAGCGTTTTCTTGTCTTGTTTTAGTGCCTCATTTTCTGCCCTCAATGCCTCTGTTTCTCCCTCCCACTCCTTATTTCTAGACCTCAAGATTTGTGCTTGCGTTCTGTGCACGTTCTTCAAACCCTCTAGTTCATCTTGGCCTCGGTTCTGAACAAGCTACGGTACAGTCAGGCCTCATAAATCATAGCACTAGCTAGTGGAAGAGATGTTCGATCAAAACCTTATGCAATATCAAACAACTAACTTTGATCATGGAACTAGGTTCTAAAGAAACATCTCTCCAATGGCTTAGCGCTACCGTGTAATCATCAGCATGAACAGTAAAACCTCGATCTACCACAATGTCAATGTAAAACCGAGATCTAGCCAGAATGACATGTTCTTTGCTGCCAAAACAAGGTGCAAGAACACCAGTCTACTGATTTGAAGCTAGTAATGTTGCTAGGAAAGAAGAACAAACTACAACCCCAATCGAACTAGATCTAAGATGCATGCGGAAAATAACCGTAGATTGAACACCGGAGAACTGCGGATCTACGAACAATCAAGCCTAAAAGTTTGGATTAGGGTCTTACCGCCATGGATGTCGCTGCCGAGCAGAGCTTGAACCGGGGAAGAAGCGGTCCATCTGCACGACGACAATGATGGCGTCCCCGAATGTCCTCTCCTAAGGCTTGCTCAAGGCGGTCTTTGATCTACCGGCGGCAGTCGAACCGTCGGTGGTGAGAGGAGAGAGAAGGGAGATGAGAGGGCGAGTGAGAACGGGTGAGAGTGAGAGGGGAGAGTGGGCGGTGAGGGGAATTATGGTGCACCTTCTCGAGGCATCACGGCGTCTCCCGCCCTTCCTGGCGCGTGCAGCATTCCCACCCCCACGCTCGCCAGCCCCTGGCCACGTAAAAAACGGCTGAATCGAGCGTTCTCGCTAGGCCAAGTTTTTCCTACATCTGGGCTGCTTCAAGAACCATGCTATGCAGGGAATCTTTTTCCGTCTGTGCTACCAAACAACCAATTTTGGCCCAACTCATGCGTTCACAACCAATCACGCCCTAGGGTCGAGGGTGTGACTGTGCCATCGTACCACGAGACAATGGCAAACTCGTTGAGCACCCAGTCAGGCATGCCCTAGACGGGAAAGCCATCGATGTGATCCTAAAGGCCAATCTTTCAGAGGGCGGTGAGGAATTGGTGGTTTGAGAGGCCATACTTGTCTTTCTCGAAATTGAGGGTGACGAGGACGTGATCGTAGATACGGAGGATCTGGAGCTACGGGGTTGCAATGGGGATGCTGAAGTTCTCGACAAAGCCGGCGTTGGAGTCAGACGAGGACTAGAAGTAGTCACTCATGGCGGAAAGAGGAGGGTGGAAAACGGAATATTTGTTTGATACCATGTCAGAGCCTGATCAAGATAGAAGAGAAAGGTGATGCAAGTTGAGCTTTATATATCAGATGGTGCATCTATATTTTGCTCCTTTTATTTTAAAATGCATCTAGATATATTTTAAAATATCAAAAAATTGAAAGGAAAATTCACACATACATCTTCACGTGCTACACGCTCACAAAATCGTTTCATGAAAAACTGAGTTGTCATCTGGCGTGTGTAAAAAGACAAAATTCGGTGTCAAAGATAATGCTTTTCACACGATAAATTTTATATTTTTTAAATAGATCATAAAAATTATCGGTTTATCCCGAAATTTGATGAATGCACATATATTGTGAAAATGTACATGATTTTTTTGTTAAATTTTTTACACACTTCAAAATACTCTCTTAGATCCAAATTAATTGAGTTGACTAAGGAACGTATCTAGTCAACAAACTATCTAGTATATCTGTATCTAAACAGAGTGAAGTCAATGGATCAAAAAAAATATGTTTTTTTTTTGGTAGAGACCATATGCATGCACCGGAAGCCAAATTGAATTCCCCAGCGCATATCTCAGGTTAAGAGCACTCCAGCGGCGTCCCCCAAAGCGGCCTTCAAAGTGTGCCGGATCGAGAGTTTGGGGGATGCGTTTTGTTCGTACCGTGTTTGGGGGACGTCGCTCCCCAGCGCCGTCCCAAAAAACGCACCCCAAATAAATAAAAGTGCACGAAAAATAAAAAAATTCATTCAAATTTGATTATATATTACAAGTTTGAATGAAAACGGCTAGATCTAACCCTAGCCTACTGGCCGTCCGGCGGTGCGTTCGACGGCCCCGCCCTATCGTCGCCTCCCCTCCACTGCAGCTCCTGCTCCGCGCGCCGCCTCTCCCTGTGTAGGGTGGAGGCCAGATGCCGCTGCTAGCAACGGATCGTCACCTGCCCTCCCTTGTTGCGCCGCCTGGAGGGAGAGCTCGACGGCGCGGCGAATCTACGCGTCTTCGCGGGCACGGGCGTCGTCCTGTTACTTCTTCTCTGACTCGAAGGAGTCGACGAGCGCTCGTTGCTGATCCGTCGCCTCGTCTGGGTGCGGCCCGTCGTCGTCGGACCACTCGAAGTCGTCGTCGCCATCCTCCTCCTCCGCCTCGTCCTCCTCCGCCTCATCCTCCTCCTCCTCCTCCTCCTCCTCCCCTCCTCCTCCTCCTCCTCCATTTGCGCCGCCAACGCGTCGGCCTCCACCGCCAACGCATCCGCCCGCGCCCCCAGGCCGCCTCCGTTGCCGCAAGCGCCGACTTCCGCTGCTGATGCTCCTCCACGGCATGTCGCTGCTCGATCACCTCCCGCCGTTCATGATACTGGAGATCCCGCCCCATGTGCAGGCATTGCCGCTCTGCACGCCACCGCTCGGCCATCTCCTCCATCCGGTGCCACCGCGCCTCTTCCGCCGTGGCGGCATCGAACGCTGCTATGGTGTCCGGCAGCGCCGCCTCCTCCCATGCCTCGCTCTCCGCAGCTTCCGGGTCAATATCAAACTGCGGTGCCGGAGGTGGTGGAGACGGTGGTGGAGGGAACTAGCCGGCACCGGGGCGGTTCATTAGTGCGCAGGTGGTGTTTATGCGCCGAGGAATGTGCTTGCGGTGGAGAAAGGGGTGCCGGCGGCTGTGGTGGTTACCATTGAGCAGGGGCGTCCTTTTATAGACGCTGGCGTCATCAGAAGAGGCGGGAATATAGTGCGGGAAGAGGGTAGAAGCGGTGGCGGTGGCATGCACACGCCGGCGACGCGTGGAAGCTGCACAGCGCCGACGAGATGTCTCGTCTGCCCCTCCGAAGCCATTAAGGCAAAGATGCGACGCTTCGTTCGTGAGTCGCTGACGCGTCAGACCCGCCACTTCTCGCCTCGCATTTCGTTGTGTCCGGCGTGTCCGGAGCGTCCCCTATGTAGCGGGGACGGGCTCGGGGCTCCGGACACCGTAATGGACCGCGCCGGACGGAAAGGGTCTTTGGGGCGCGTGGCTGAAAACGATATTTTATCCTCCGCGCTCCAAATCCTTTTGAAGAATGCTTTGAGAGACGCGGCTGGAGATGCTCTAGCAAACTACAAAGAGATTGGCCGGACTAGTACTTACAACTAACTAACAGAGCTATATGTTTTCTAACAGACGTTAAACAGCGGAAACGCCTCATTGCATGTTTGATTTGAAGGATTTGTATAAAAGAATTGTAGGATTAAATTATATAGAAAAAAATTCTCCGATGGTTGTTTGATTTTTAAGATTGATTTTCATATGAATCTTTTTAAGGAATCACCTGCACTAGATTTGGTAGAAAATCTAACATTCATTCATACCTTCTTTTAGGACCACTGTTTTTCCTATGGTGGATGTAAACAAAATTTTATTCCTATAAATTTATGTAAGATTCAAGTGAACCTTACATTGTAGTTCTACATTTTCACCTCGCAAAAAAAATTCTACATTTTCATATTTCTACGTTTTTTTCAAACCTACGAATCAAACAGGAAGCTACGTTCGGACTCCTCTCTTCTTCGGCAAAAGCATTTATAGCAGATGTTAGCTGCATGTCTCCGTCCGTATCTCTGGCCCTCGATCGGCTAGTCGGAACATGGCGCATAGTGTTACTCCTAGATCGGTCCATCGAAGAAAATGATGTGCATAAATGGAATTTATTCTCTCCTACAGTTCTCTAGCCTAACAATAGCGGCTGATTTATGAGGCAGCTGCATCGCGTTCATGTACAGGGAGAGAGGCCGTGCAAGCATGGAAATTCGAAAGCGAGCAGTGGCAGGGAGGTTACGTTTTAGGGATGATGGAACAATCATAACCAATCAAAATCCGACACCATCGGCAGTTGGGGCGCCCAATGATCTTCGGAGAAGATGAGAAATTGACAAGTGATAGAGACTTAGCTCCATCTTTCTGATAGGTGTATTTTCATTCATCTCTTTTTTCCAGTTTATATCATTAACTGAAAAGTGACATCAAGACGACAAAAATAAAGAGTGAACTTGGACTCTTCATTAAAAAAATGCAAAAAAAATATTGCGAAAATGTGCCCGCCCTAGTCCCTTGGCGCAACGGAAAATACAAGTTGCCAGTGTATTTTTTCGTGTGGGGCCTAGCAACTTTGGTACATTTATTTTTGGATTTTCCATACACTATTGATCTTAATCGTGTGGCGGAGGAGGGCGTCGCACCGCGGTGACAGATTTCACACGTTTGCGCACAAGTGGCCTCCAAAAAAATGAACAAACACCTCTCCTCGCTGCCCAAGCTATATCCAGCTTCATCTTGGGCCGTTGTATTTCTAACAAGTTTGTCTACACGACTGATCTTCTCCACTGTTGTCGTAAAACCAGGGCCCCGATAACAGTCATTAAACTCTCAGCTTACCATCCTTGATCACCGTGGATTCCCCCTAGATCATGTTGGATCTGTGATACCCTCACAACTAGAAAAGTTGTTCTTAATGCTATCCTTGGCCCTTGGATCATCTGCAAAAATGGTCTCGGACAAGGCAATTCCCTCTCCTCGTACCTTTTTAACATTGTTCCAAATGCCTACCAAAAGCTTATTCTCAGTCCTTCTCTCTCGCATACCTAGCTCACCCTATTGCTCCAAATCTTTACTGCCTGGTCCACCAGTACATCTACGGTAACTTGATCCTAGCTCCAGCGACCCCTAAGGCTGCTGCCCATCTTCACTCTATCCTCAATGAAGAAAGTACAAATAACACACCTCAAAATGCCATCAACCTATTTTTCACACGGAGTGGACCATATTTAACGCGGAAATTCCGAGCTTTACTAATTTTCAAGTATCCTAGCCAATTTTCCCCTGCTTACATGACTATATGTTGATTTGAGTAAAATAGGGAAAATTTGAATTACAAGCGCGGGATAGTTTAAATCGTTTGAATTGTGCATGCAGAAGATAGAGCCTATTCCTCAACCGTGTGCATAATAAATTAAAACGCGAAATTTCATTAAACACCATCCACCGTCCTTATCACCTCGACTGCACGAAAATGTTTCCCCCACCCCAACACAACCCATCCCCGTGCATGCGAGCTTCCCCTCCCCGTCGTTCTTCTCGAGACACACCGGCAGTCAAGTCGATCCCACGGTAGGCCTGCTATCTGTGGATCGATCATGCATCGGGCAAGACTGACTAACAATTTTTAGTTTCTTGATGCTGCTAATATGATCGAACTAGCTGACACTTTTTTGCTTTGTGTGTTCAATCTGGCTGCTCAAATACTTTACCGCAGTTTGATTTATGCTCGATCGATTTGTTCGATTGCATGGGCATATTTAATTTTGCACTCGATTTGTTTGATGAAATGCCATGGCGGAGTATTGTGCTCGATCTGTTTGCTCAAATGTTGATGGTAGTATTTAGTATTGTGCTCAATATGATTTTATGAATGACGAGAAGAGGCATCAACATATAGTGGAAGATCATTTACACATTTTAGGGATGAATCGCACATATATTAGGTGGTTTTATCATGGTGAATCATATGATGATACTCCTATAGTGGGAGAAGAAGATATTTGCCATCAGATCAACTAGGACAAAGCGGGAGAAGAAAATCTTGCACACAATGTATGTGTGCTAGGATATCTAGTTAATTAATTATACTGATGCTGCCGTTGTCTTAGTAGTTTGCATTGTTGTGCCAGGTTCAGTACTTAATCTTAACTTGTTGCAGATGGACGAGCGGGAGGAGAGAAAAGTGTGTGCTTCATGAAACGGATTTCAGCTCTGAGACTTGTGCTATGTCAGATGAGAAGGTAAATCTGTAAAACAATATTTGTTCTGGTTGCATCCCTTAGATGTTTACCTAATCTCTGTTGATGTACTAATTGCACAAGCATAGAGTTGAAGAGGTCTCTTAGTTTGATGGGAGAGTTGAAGATGAATGTGGCACCCCCGGGATCAGGGTTAGACAAATACCAGATCTTAGTCATACATAAGTGATTACAGTGAGAGAATCAGCAACACAACAGTGATTATACGACTCAAAAAAGTAATACAAGCTCATAACAGAGCAAAGAACCGAAGCATTACAAGCGGAGGTCACTGACCTGACATTACATCCATTAACGAAATCGAAGTTATGCTATTAGACATAGAAAGATAGCACAAGGCCTAAGAGGCCAGGAGCATAA
Source organism: Lolium perenne (assembly GCF_019359855.2). Lineage (NCBI taxonomy): Eukaryota > Viridiplantae > Streptophyta > Magnoliopsida > Poales > Poaceae > Lolium > Lolium perenne. The sequence continues at coordinate 1,571,537 of NW_027248984.1, forward strand.
CGGCGATGTCCCAGCCCGTAGATTCCAGGCTGCCACCTGGGAACCCCAAGCTACTCGTCAATGTCTACCTAGAAAGTACCATATGTTGGAGAGACTTCATCTACAGCAATTATGTAACAAGCTGAGTACAGGGACTTAGCAAAGACTTAATACAACCTTTTAGCAAAGCGGGTATGCGAGATTTCTGTAGAGCTATTTTGCGTAAACCCAGTTTTACTTTGTTAAACAAGAGGGAGAGGAAGCTCAACTTCTCAGAACCTTTAAAAGGGGGATAAGAAAGCGATATCTCTAGCTCTAGTGATCATCATATTGTATCCACCAAATCTTCATCATCTCGAACCACTAACCTCGGATCACCCCCTCAACACCCTGGAGAAGGCATCTGTAAACACACATTGTTTGCCAAGTTTTACGATTACGTTAAAGTTCTTTATGATCTCCACGTCTGTTCCCAAGTCGTCTGTAACTGTGGACACGACTTTTAGAAAAGAGTTAACCCTGGGTGCACAACTTTACCCACACGTGCCACCCGACTCTTAATGCTAGAATCATTAGCTCTCTTCCTTGGAAAGCCGGCAGAGGGTGGTGGACCACGACCTTTACCTTACTGTCGCCTAGACCATGAGTCACGCGATAAGGATTGTTCCGTTGTAACGGTTCAAGTCCCAAAGTCGGTCCTTAAGGATGAGAGCCAAGGTGGGTTTCCCCAGAGGCCGCAGCCCCCAGCTACCACGACCACGCTTACCTACCTGCTATGCACCTTTTCTTCCAAACAGAATGCAATGCATATGTCCAAATAACGCCCAAACTATGTGACTCATGGAATCGACTAGGCAAGTTAGTAGTCGAGAGGGTATCATAATAGGGCCTCATGTGGTTGTACGCTCAGTCTTGGTTCAAGAGGCGAGAACTCGAATCCTAGGATTGGCATAAACGAAACAACCCACCACATCCCACTGTGGCCTCTCGTCTAAGCCTTTAGTCATGTTTAACAAACATCTCCATATTTACCATGTTAACCTATCATGGTAGTTTCATTTCATTGTAAGGCTCCATTCTGAAGACTTGAGTAGAAGCGTCCCAAACTAAGCATGGCTAAGCATAAAGATATAAGGGATTTCTATTTTCGTGCCCTCGGGTCCTTAGTTGTGCTCAGTTTTCCCCAGCTCCTTAGTTTTTCCTCAGTTTTACCCAAGCGTTTGTCTGAAACCATCACACGTGATGTAACGCCCGGTTGCCCGACGGTTGACCGTTATCTTCTGACTAGTGGGGCCACGTAGAGCCTGCAAAGACACGTTAGACCATCCATCTTTGTTTGACCGTAAGCATCGCTGTATCCCTGACCAAAACGCGAACGAGTGGGGCTTCGCTATATCAAATGACAAGTGGGGCCATGGCGCTGATACAAGGGGCAATACACGGGTAGGATTAGATTTTTAAACGGAGCTCTACAGCGATGGCACGGAGGAGGTGGCCTGCGGAGTGCCGAGATGAGATCGACGTCCACAAAGAACTGCATGAGGCGAGACCAGACGCATTAGATAGATATGAACTAGACGCGTTTAACCATGCAAAGAAGAGAAGAAATGGTCAACGACATCGACGACTACCTCAAAACTTTGACTGACCGTGTCCGACACGAACGCGAGCAATGTAGAGAAAACTAGTGTCTCTCCTTTCTGGCGTGTATAGATGGGTGCTAGAAGAGTGTGGTGGCGAAGGGAAAGACCTCGCGGTGGTCTGTGGCGTCCAACATAGCGGGGCGGCGTGGCCGTGCCCACATCGGCGTGGATGCATGTTCGGCATTGGCATCAGCATGTACGTTCGGCATTGGCCTCGGTGGTATCTCTGGTGTGTCAGTGATCGAATGAGGGGACGGGATTGAGGGTGCATCCCGACGGTGACCTAGCAGTGGCGTCGAGCATAGCCGTTCTGACCATGCCGATATCGGCATCGGCAAAGTTTGGAGGCTGTGGTGCTCGAATCAAGGAGGGATTTGTTTCTTGTACGCCAAAAGTGATTTGAAACAAGTTTCGTGTTGAAGGTTAGGTAACGAAAGTTTGTAAGTAAGCCCAAAATTATACTAGCGCCATGGTGAGGTTCTTTTTGATAGAGCTATACGGTTGGGCAAACTTTTTTGACACTTTTTAGATAGGGTTCCTTGTTGTTACACGTATGGCATCATGTATGGCAAATTTGGGATCATTTGGAGATGTTCGAAAAAATCACTTTGCTTAAACGCATGCCGTTTCGTCTCACTGAAACCAGCTTTTCTAACAAGGTGATTTATTCTACCTCCTCTAAATGACCTCAAATTTCATACAGCTGATCTTCTATACATAGATAGATAGATTGTTTCGTTTTTATATTTTTTGAACTTTTTATTTCCCTTTATAATATCCAATTGATTTTCAGGTCAAAACCTCGAAAAACAGCATCATGTATGGCATCATTTTCGCCATAAATTTCAAATTTTGTGAAACTTTCCCTTTTAGATATTCCTTGTTGTTATAGATATGGCATAATGTATGCCAAATTTGGTTAGGTCTCACTGAAACCAGCTTTTGTAACAAGTTAGGTTTTTTCGACCTTCTCAAAAGGGATTTTTTTCTACCTTCTCTAAATGACCTCAAAAATCATACAGACGATCTTCTATACAAAGATAGGTAGATTGTTTCGTTTTTACATTTTTTGAACTTTTATTTCCCTTTATAATACCCATTTGTTTTCAGATCAAAACCTCGAAAGTTAACATAACTAGATGGTGAACCCTTCCAAACTTCAAATACAGAGATAGATAGATTGGTTCGTTTATCATTTTTACCGTGAATAGTAATGGCTACAAGAAATCGGTGATGGTCTATCATTTTTTGCGTGAAAAGTAATGGATACAACAAATCGGTGATGGTTTATCATTTTTTGCGTGAAAATTAATGGCTACAACAAATCGGTGATGGTTTATCATTTGGGATTTTCGTGAAAATTAATGGCTACAACAAATCGGTGACGGTTTATCATTTTTTGCGTGAAAATTTATGGCTACAACAAATCGGTGATGGTTTATCATTTTTTGCGTGAAAAGTAATGCCTAAAAGAGTTTATAATTTTTAGCGCGTGAAAATAAATACAGAAAACCGCCATTTAGCAAACTTAGAGAGTGGAAGGTAACCGCCGACAGAGAGAGAGAGGGGTTATCCTGCCCGTTAGATCATACGATCAACGGTCGGCGGGCACGATCCGCGTGACATGGGCTAGACCAATCAGGGCAATGTTGCACGTGTGAGAGAATTTGTGGAGGGAGAGGGCAAAACTGAGTAGTATCAAGAAACCAAGGGCACCTATGTAATAAACAGACTAAGGGATTCAAATATGAGATTTAAAAAATGAAAAATGCGTGTTTTGTAGAATAAAACCCATCTTGGCCTATCTCAAACTATTTGCAATACAAATATACATGAGTGTGAGAATTGTGGCCTCATTTAGACAAAGTATGTTTTGGGGAAAGCTGTTTTGGGAAGGGCTTATTGTGGAAAACCATGCACCTTCATAGCTACTAGGTGATTTGAGAAGGCCTTTGAGAAGTGGCAATTTGTGGTAAAACTTGATTTATCTATGACTTATCTATGTTTTGAGAACTGGAAATTTGTGGTAAAGACTCCATGAGTATGTGCCACTATTTTTCGAATTTTTTTGCACATTAAATGACTCATTTAACTAGTTAATCCCATTTGTTGACTGTCTGTTGACCAGCTACTTGAGGGTAAAACTGAGCATATTGCACTAGCCAGTACTAGCACTCAAGGGGAAAACTGAGCACACAAAAAATGCTAGTATAATGCTCGAGGTTATAACTGAGTATATCTAAATTTTCAGGGTTAGACTCGAGGACGCGTGTTGCGGTGCAGAAATGAAAGACGTGCAATATTTGACGCGTAGACGCCGGTCGCGGTGCAGAAGTCGAAGACGTGCAATCGTGGACGCGTGGCGCATTGCAGAAGTCCAAGACGTGCAGACGTGCAGCGGTGGACGCGTAGGACGCGGGTCGCATTAACCACCACTTGCCTTTATAGACGCCTCCTCCCACTATCTCTGTCACTCTCACTCGCCTACGCAACGCCGCCTCTCTCACGTCCCATCATCTTCTCCAAAGCAAAAAACCCTCTCCCTCTCCCTCTCCTCTGCCGGCGAGATGGACAAGGAGAATGCCAATCCCATCGTCCACGGCGCCGTCGGCTCCAAGCGCGACGCCTCCCTCTTCGACGCCGTCCCCTCAACGGACGTCGCCGCCGTCCCCTCAACGGACGTCGCCGCCGCCTCCGCCGGTGCATCGGAGGCTGCTGCCGCTGGTCGCGGTCAGATCCCACCGGGATGGGACCCCTACGAGCCGGTGCCGTACGTCCCGCCCCCGAACCGCTACGACACCTCCATAGAGGACCCATGGAACGAGGTAACTACGGTTTGCTTCCTTTTTTGTTCCCCATTCCTTTTTGAACCCTATTTGTGCTGGTGTAGATGGATCTGTGGATGGATGAGTATTGGGCTAATATTTGCGCCGATTTTATTCCATTTTGCTTTGATCCCTCCTTGATTTCGTTCAAGATTTGGGTTTCGGCCGTTCGGTTAATTTATGCAAGTAATAATGGGATCTCAATCAGTTAATTTATGCAAGTAATCATAGGATCTCAATCAGTTATTTTATGCACGAATCAAAAGATATCAACCGTTTAATTTTGCAAATAATCTGGAATGTGTTCAAGTTCAGATCTGGAATCTGTTTCTTTGCCTATGATGAATCGGTGGGCACAGATTTTTACAGGGAGGGTTCAGCGAACCATTTCTGTGTACAAATCTGTTGTGCATGAGCTTTGGTTCGCTTACACCGTCCCTGTAGACATATAATCGTGTCCACTCTAACTGAGGTTGCCTCTGTTTTTCCTAACTTTGTTATCATGCACGTTTGCAACTCATTCACTAATAAATTCCCGTTTGATATGGATCAGCTGTCTGGCAGCGACGTCGGCAGCGACGACGAGCACCATGACGTCAAGACTCGCCAGGTGCTGCGGAGGCTGCAGGTCGGCCGCATGTCTCCTACCTCGACGTCGCCAAGGGTGTCTACAGGTGCCCCTTCTGCACTAGGAGGCTCGGCGGCACTGACTTCAACTGCGTTCTCACGCATGCCGAGAACATCGGCCACACCAACCCCAAGGTCGGCGCATCGGTGAACCCCAACTCCTTCCGCGCCAAGCACTTGGCGCTCGGCATGCACCTCCGCAGCATCCAGCGGGTGGAGATCTCCGGCGGGCGCATGCCTCCGCTCAAGCCCAAGGCTCCCAAGGGGAGCAACAAGTGGAGGCAGAGGCAGATGGGGTAGGCGGAGTCCTGGACGTGTGCTGCTGCTGCCTCCTCCATTTTGTTGTTGGGATCCCTTTGTTGTTAGCTAGGGATCCCTCGTTGTTATGTTGTTAGTATGATGGTGCTGTACTGCTGTGAAGAACCTCGAACCCTACTATGTTTGGCTGCTGAATGCAGCTTATTATCTATATTATCTATCCCTATTCTACTATATGACCTTGTGAATTTATCGTACATTCCCTGTAGATTTGCTTCTAGATTTAACTACATACATATGGACCAGATGGAGTACTAGATTGGGCTCCCTACTAGATTTGCTGCCATATTGGGAAAACAACCAGGGCCAAAAGGCACAAATAATAATTGAAGAAAGACAGAAATGCAAGCTTCTCTAGATTTGATACTAATTATGTGAAAAAAGGCAGAGAGAAGGAGGCAGAAAAGGTACTCTTAAAAGGGAAATGCCAATGGCCGAGAGAGACAAAACCCAGCTCCTGCTCACGTGCAACCAAACGCTATCTCGTCATGTCCCACGCGGTCCCTTTCTACCAGCCCCACGCGACGCGGGCCCACACGACGCGGCCCCACACGTCAGAACGGAGCGGTCAACTTAACGGGAATCCTGCCGTCTGAGCTGCCTTCTGCGGGTTTCAAACAAGGACTTGGGGAAAAGTGAGGAAAAACTAAGGGGCTGGGGAAAACTGAGCACAAGTAAGGAACCGAGGGCACGAAAATAGAAATCCCAAGATATAAAGGTTCTAGCGATGCTCACATGCCAAACCTAGTTATGCTAGGAGCATTGGATCAGGTATTTGAGGCTACAAGGGTGGAACATGCAACATATAGGATAACTCTACCTATCGAAAAAAGACAGTTGAATCGAATGCAATATGTAGAAACCAAAAGTAAAAGCATTTCGAAACCATATATGAACCAGGTTAGGGCTTGCCTTTGTCCCTGACAAAGAAATATGGGATCTTTGGAGATCTTTTTCTTGACTTGTTCGTCGATGAACTAGTATTGTTATTCAGTCTTGTTGATCTTCATTGTCTCAGACTCGTGCTCTATCGATCGCAAAGAAGCTAATACTGGAAAGGTAAAAGAACAATCAACACATGGTATCGATGCAATGCGTTTACAATAATGATGAAATGACATGTTTAAAGGTATTGAAATCATTCCTAAACATGACAAGCAATTTAAATGGGATTGAAATGCATAAAGCACTGCATTTCGATAAACCCCGCATATTAAGGAAGAGGGTTCTTTTATTATCCTGTTATATACAAGGTTCAAAGTTATTTAACAATGCATGATTTTGATATCAAAATGTAGATCTCATTTTATGAAGATTTTGATATATTATACACATTTTCTGATTTAAAATTAATTAGATATGAATTTTACAAGTTTTATTCAAATTCTGGAATTCCTGGAAAATATTAAAAATCTGACAGACTGGGCCCACTGTTAGGGTATTATTCTTTATTAAAGATTTATGAAATGATTAAAATTCTGATGATGCGGACCCACCTATCATAAATTTAAATATTTATACAAATGATTTTCAGAAAAGATAAAAGCTCGGCTGACGTCATTATGACGTCAGCGCGGCCTGGTGCTCCCAGGTCAAGCACGGCCAAGACGTTGTGGTGCTCGCGCGTGCAATGCGCACGAGAGAGGTGGACCAGGAAGTGGTGGCGCCACCCCGAAATGGTCGCTGGAGCGACGACCATGGCGAGGACGAGCGGCGGCTCGGGCAGGCGCGCGGCGCGGCTGCGACAGAGAGCGGCATGGAGAGAACGAAGGGGTCCAGGAGGAGCTCCATCTCACCAGGAGCGCGAGGAGGTTGGCGGCGAGGCCCGAGGTGGCCAGGAGGTGTCGTAGCGGTCACGGCAAGCTCGGCCAATCGCGGAGAAGATGGAGTCACCTACGGTGATTGGGGGCGCCCATGGCCGATTCCTTTGGCGAGGAAGCTGCAGGGGCGAGGCAGAACGAGTGGCGTGCTTGGGGGTGCTTGGGGAGGCCTTGAACGGCAGCGCGAAGCAGTGGCCGGAGCTAGGGTTAGCTCAAGCGCAGAAGAGAGAGGGAGAGAGAGAGAGAGAGAGAGAGAGATAGAGCTAGGGAGAGGGAGAGGATAGGGACAAGGGAGGCGTCGGCGCGTGTCCTTATCCTCGCCCAGGGGCGGCGCGCATCGCGACCGAGATCGACGGTCGGAGCGGCGCCACGCAACAGCGTGCGTGTCTGTCGAAGAAGACAAAGGATATTTTCTTAAAACCCCCCTGCAATTTTGGTGTTTCTTTGAAAAAAATAAAACAGAGCAAAATCAATTCTATTTTGGTGTTTTGAAATCTTTTGAAGATCCAAAATATCTCTGAAACTTTAGGGAAAATATTTAGTGGCCTTCCCAATAATATTTGAGGATCCACATATTTAATTTTTCGAAGTTTGAAACATTTTGGGAGAATTTAAAATAGTGGAAGGTTTGCATACATTTTGGGTTTCCACTTTATTGAAAGTCTGAATTTTTCTTAATGCAATTTACGTGATGCTCATGAATGCACAAACAACTCCTAATTAGATTTAGCTAAACATGGATGTTGCAGTTCGATCCCCCTCACAAGAATCTCATCCCCGAGATTCCTAAGGTAGAGAAAGAGGGACACAAAGGGAACAAGGTTACTCATGTCTTTAATGATCTCCATAGTGATATCCATTCTTGAAGAGGTTAATCCATGACATCATGAATGAATGAAGATACTCATTTCCTTCCTTCGAAGTTGTTGTCCACTATTCTAAAGGAAAGAGGGAATAACAGCAGGCGATGGACCTTAAACAAGATTGAGTATCTCATGGTCAACTCATGGAAGGAGTGTTTAAAAACATCTCTTGAGATGACAAACATGAAACATGTTAAGGTAACGTAAGAGACGGTAGAAGTTTCAAATTTGTAGACAATTGCTCCACGCTTGACAACAATACGAGAAGACAAAGGTAAATAACGATGAGCTGAACTATATTTGATACCATGACGAGAAGCACTCCCAAAATGAGGGTGACTCGGAGAAGCACAAAGGATTATCTAACCCGAGAAACTTTGGATTTCAGAAGCAAAGAATCTTCTGAGGTTAGATTGCAAGAAACGGTTGAAGCATACTCAGAAGACTGGGCACCACAGATGACTGACGAATTCACACAACACATGCATTTGATTAGAATTTCAGGTACTAACTAACGGAAAGGGAACGACACTGACTGGGGAAGTGCCAAGGATCAACGGGGAGTGAAATTTCTCCGAATGAAATTGTTGTCACCTGAGAAATTATTTTGAGGGATTAACCGAGAGACATTTAGCAACTCTGCTTATATTGTTCTCCTTGATGTTATAGACACCAATTTTAGGCTATTGATAATCCTTCAATAGGTCATTGAGTCAAGGTCGGACTTCGGAATTGAAAAGATGCTATGAGGGTAACTCCTAGAATAAGCCGCACAATATCCTCATGGAGAGTGGTTATTCTTGATGATTCAAGAGATTATGGCATTAGGCCTTCCGACTAATTGTGCTAACCACGACATCAATCTTGCTGGATTTACAAAGAGACATATGTCAAAAATCCTTGAGAAACACTAACCATCATTGCCGCTTGAGATTTAGCTTAGGTTAGGTGTAAAGATATTTCAAACTCAGCATGTCCAATTAGAAAAAATTTAATAGGTACCACCAAGGTAAAATCGATAGATTCTCAAGATATAGCCTAGAATGTCAAGCTCCAAAGGATCGACTAGATTGCATAACACATGTGGTTGTGACTACAAAGGCAATTATGTGCATATGAACTTGCAATGTAACCGCAAGTAAGTCCTTGTGGGGACATCAAAGAATATTTTGAATTTCTTAAGCTTCTTCTCTTTCTTGAACAAACCAGTCAGTGGCTTAGGGTGCATAGAAGAACGTTTCAAGGAATGGACGTAACAACCTTCCATCTCAAGAATACTTCGCACATGCCTGGCCGACTGATACGTCTCCAACGTATCTATAATTTCTGATGTTCCATGCTAGTTTTATGACAATACCTACATGTTTTGCTCACACTTTATAATGATTTTTTGCATTTTCCGGAACTAACCTATTAACAAGATGCCGAAGTGCCAGTTCCTGTTTTATGCTGTTTTTGGTTTCAGAAATCTTACACAGGAAATATTCTCGGAATTGGACGAAACAAAAGGCCACGTTCCTATTTTTCCAGGGGCTTCACGGAGTCCGAAGGAGAGACGAAGGGGGCCACGAGGATCCCACACCATAGGGGGGCGCGGGCCACCCCTTGGCCGCGCCACCAGGTGGGGAGCCCACCTCAGGACTCCACCGACATCGCCCCTTCGCCTATAAAGTCTCTCCGTCGCGAAAACCCTAAGAAAATAAGCCACGAGACGAGAAAAGTTACGCAGACGCCGCCATCGTGAAGCCAAGTTCGGGGGACAGAAGTCTCTGTTCCGGCACGCCGCCGGGACGGGGAATTGCCCCCGGACGCCATCTCCATCGACACCACCGCCATCTTCATCGCTGCTGCTGTCTCCCATGATGAGGAGGGAGTAGTTCTCCCCCGAGGCTGAGGGCTCTACCGGTAGCTATGTGGTTAATCTCTCTCCCATGTACTTCAATACAATGATCTCATGAGCTGCCTTACATGATTGAGATCCATATGATGAGCTTTGTAATCTAGATGTCGTTATGCTATTCAAGTGGATTTTACTTATGTGATCTCCGGAGACTCCTTGTCCCACGTGTGTAAAGGTGACAGTGTGTGCACCGTGTGGGTCTCTTAGGCTATATTTCACAGAATACTTGTTCACTGGGTTATGATTTGAGTTGGATGTCTCTATGAAATTGTGGTGTGTTAGTACCTCCTATGAATGCTGACAGTGACAGAGTGGGGTGTTTATTAGTACTCGGGAATACATCTTTAAGGTTTGCTTTTGCAGCCCTACACGGTGAATTAGTGTTCGTTATCCCGCCAGAGAGTAATTCAAAATAGCATAGTGAAGTGCTTATATTTATATTCAATTATGATTGCAATGTTGAGAGTGTCCACTAGTGAAAGTATGATCCCTAGGCCTTGTTTCTAAGCATTGAAACACCGTTTCCAACAAGTTCTGCTACATGTTTACTTGCTGCCATATTTATTTCAGATTGCAATTGCTACTTACAATCATCCATATTACTTGTATTTCACTATCTCTTCGCCGAACTAGTGCACCTATACATCTGACAAGTGTATTAGGTGTGTTGGGGACACAAGAGACTTCTTGTATCGTAATTGCAGGGTTGCTTGAGAGGGATATCTCTGACCTCTACCTCCCTGAGTTCAATAAACCTTGGGTGATTCACTTAAGGGAAACATGCTGCTGTTCTACAAACCTCTGCTCTTGGAGGCCCAACACTGTCTACAGGAATAGAAGCGTGCGTAGACATCACCGACTTGCGATGATTCCCGAGGAAAACGAAGGGAACTCGACTCGGATCCACGGTGACATCTTTCAGCAAATGCACGTTGAAAGAACATGTCCATTGCCCATGTGTGGTTTTGGTAATTGATGACAATCCCTATGGACTAACGGTTGCATTGAGAATCAATCCTAGGTCAAGTCCATAGCCATGTGTTGGACTCAAGGTTTCAAGATGGAGAAGACGGAGTACAATGACGAAGATGGTGTCGAAGAGAGACAGAGACGGTGTTGAAGACGAAGAGAGAAGACGGTGTTGAAGACGAAGAGAGAAGACGGCGTTGAAGATGGATGAAGACGGTGGCGTGTATGTTGAAGGAAGACGGTGGCATGTACAATCATGAAGAGTATGAAGACGGAGCTTGCCGACTCGAGAAGAACGCGCAAGGACTAGGTTTGTGCTCGATAGGATAGTGAGTCGCATCATCGGAGAGAGCTCAAACCTTGCATGCATTGCATCGTGTTCTTTGTTCTTCTTGGTTCTTATGCATGGAACGGATTTCGGTTGCATTGCATGTTGCACGCGCAAGGGTGATGATTTTCCTGATATACCATATTGAGAGGTTACACCTCTATGACCATGAGAAAATCATCATCTACTCTTTTCCATGATTTCATCATGTGAGAAGGTAGCTCTTGTCGCCCTCTTTCCAACGAAATTGGTTTCACTGCATTCCGACTTTCCTAGCTCTAGTTATCGAGGTTTTCGTGTCGCGGGAAAAGAAAAAGAAAAAGAAAAGGGGTGGAGCGGTACTACCGGGGCCAGTACCGGCCCAGTACCGTAACAGGCTCTGAGAGCCACTGGACCCTGGCCGGTACCGGACCGGTACCGGGCCCGATAGTACCGGCCGGCCCGTTTTGTTTTTTCTTCTTCTCTTTCCAGCTTTCTTCCTCTTGGGCCGCGCCCTGCAGTCTGGCCCGTCACTGTGCCAGCCAAGCGAGGACGCACTCCACCTGCCGCAGTGGGCCGCCGCCCACTTGCCGGCCCGCTCCACCTCACGCGGCCAGGCCACGCTCGACCGAGCCGCACGCGCGTGGCTGCGGGCGCTCGATCCCGCGGAGATCGAGGCCGCGTTGACCACGCGTTCGGCTCCCGCCCGCTGCCGCTTGCTCGCTTCCCACGCACGCGCGCCTGGCTCCTGCCGCCCGCACGCTGCTGCTGGCCTCGCGCAGGCCCCACGCAGCTCCCGCCCGCGCCTCGCTCCCAGCTCGCTCACGCACGCGCGCGTTGACCTGCTGCTGCTGTCTGCCGCTGTATTGCCTGTCCCACACCTGCATGCATGCTACTATGCTGCCCCGCGTTTCTCTCTCTGTCTCAGATCTGATTCAGTTTTGCTCAGTTTTTGAACACAAGCGGTAGTACCGCTCCACAGAGCGGTACTACCGGTTTTGGGCCGTTTTTCAGATCTGGATTTTTGGGGAAAAGCGGTAGTACCGCTTTGACAAGCGGTAGTACCGGTTTGCGCGAATCTGACCATTTTTCCAGCCCCCAACAGCTATATTTTGGAGCCCCTAATTATACCTCTCTTCCACCTCCGGCCCAAACACTTCTTCCCCTCCATTCTCTCTCCTCCATTGTTGACCTTGAGTTGTTTGATCCTCCTCTTGATCCCCCCACTATTTGTTGCATATTTTTGGGGGAAAGGAGAGAGGAGATCTAGATCTAGAGCTTCACCAATTGAATCCCTCTCCAAGTGAGGGGATCTTGCTAGATCTAGATCTTGGAGTTTCTTGGTGTTTCTCCACTCTTTGTTCTTCCTCCCTTATTCCCCCAATAGCTTGTGTAGCTTTGTTGGAATTTGGGAGAGAAGAACTTGGGCATCTTAGTGGTGTTCTTAGCCATTGCATTAGGTGCATCGGTTTGGGTTCTCTCCGGGGTTTCGATCTCGTAGAGGGCATGTTACCTTAGTGGTGTTCTTGCCTTAGTGGCCTTGTTACCTTAGTGGTGTTCTTGCCTTAGTGGTAGTGTTTCCTTTGTGGAGTGTGTTAGCCTCTTGTGGCGCATCGTTTTCTTGGTGGAGTGTGTTAGCCTCTTGTGGCGCATTAGCATCCTTGGTGGAGTTGGTTTCCTTGGTGGAGTGTGTTAGCCTCTTGTGGCGCATTAGCATCCTAGGTGGAGTGTGTTTCCTTGGTGGTGTGTGTTGCCTCTTGTGGCCGTGTACTTGAGAGCCTCCTCGTTGTGGAGTTGCCTCAAGTGTGATACTTGGGTGTTTGCCCAAGCTTGTACGGGTTCGCTGACCACCCTCAAGGTCCCTTAGTGGATCGAGGCTTTCCTTTGGTGGAAAGGCTCGAGGAGAATACGGTGGCCCTAGTTGGCTTCTTGGAGTGCCTCGTGCCTCCACACCGCTCCAACGGAGACGTAGCACCCTTGGGTGTGAACTTCGGGATACATCGTCGTCTCCTCGTGCACCGGTTACTTCTCAACCTAAGCTCCTTTACCTATGCGCTTTACATTGTGATATCTATCTTGCTTGATGTGCTATACCTAGCTTGTTATCCCTTGTTGCTCATCATGCTAGCATAGGTTGTTGGTGCTCTTAGGCAAACCCCTTGTTGATAGGCTTTGAGCTAAACTAGTAAACACATGTGTAGTTTTATTCCGCCTAGTTTAGCTCTCAAGTAGAAGTTTTTATACACCGCCTATTCACCCCCCCCCCCCTCTAGGCGACGTCCTAGTACATTCAATTGGTATCAGAGCTAGGGCTCTCTTATCTTGTCGGGCTTCACCGCCTCGAGAGTATGACGTCGACTAGAGGATTAGTGCACATTTCCTCTCTTACATTTGATGGCACTAATTATGATGCTTGGAAATTCTACATGCTTGATTATTTTAGGGGCATGCACCCACATGTGGAGCAAATTCTTGATATGGGTTTTTCTCCTCCTAAGGATCCACAAAATCCAACCTTTGAGGAGAAGAAAAACTCTTATCTAGATGCTCAAGCTACTAAAGTGCTTTACCATGTTGTGAGTCATGTAGTGATTTCCTCCATCGCGCCTTTCCGGAGTGCTCATGAGTTTTGGACAAAGATTCGAGATACATATGGTGGGTCCAAGACCATTGAGGATGATCGCATTCCTTCCACTTCACCAATGTGTGGTAAGACACAAGGTAATGATATGGTGAGTGGTGATGAACATTGCATTGTTGATGGTGAGCCTTCTCTTGATGATTCTTCATCTTTGGACTTGAACACTTATAGCACTATAAATGCTTTACATGCTAGTGTTGATAGTCCTTGCATATCTTCATCCCATGTTGATATGCTTGCCTTGTCTTGTGGCCATGATAAGAATGCTTCGTTTTCCTCTAGTATTTGTGTGACTAACAATGTAGAGAAAACCGAAGATACTATGGGCCAAGACAAGATCTTGGATGGAGCTTCAACTACTTCATCCTCTTCATCTCACGGTTCTTACACTTGCCTTATGGCTAAGGCTTCTAAGGTATCTCCTTCCTTGGAACCCTATCTATCTAGTGATGATGAGGATGATGATATGGAAGGACTTAATGTTGCTTCCTTAAACAAGTTGGGAGAGTCGGTTTTTCATGCTCTTCATAAGAAGAAATTTGCTTGCTCTAACTTCATGGAAATCTTGGCTTTTGCCATTGAGAGCACAAAACTTATTGAGAAAATGGAAGGGCATGAGCGCGAGGATGCAAACGAGATTGCAACTCTTAGTGAAGCTCTTAAAGAACAACAAACCACCAATGAAACTCTTGAGGAGAACTTTGCTCTAAATATACTTATGGTAAAGGAATCTCGTGATAGAGCTTTAGAGGTGGCACATGATTTTCGAACTAAAAATGTTGAGCTAGTAAGTGCTCATGCTAAACTCCTTGAGGATTTTGAGCTTCTCAAAAGTAGCTCTAGGGCTATTGAGAGTGAGCTCATCAAACTCACCGAGTCACATGAGCAATTTAAGGCTCCCAACCTAATATAGCTTGCTAAGTTGCCTTCTCCTTGTGCTATAATTGATAATGCTTGTGCTACTAACTCTATCTCTTGTGAAGCTTCCATCTTGAAGGAGAATGTTGAGCTAAGGGCTCAACTTGCTTTGCTAACAAGCAATTATGAGAAATTGGAAGAAAATTATGGAAAGCTTTCTAGCTCCCATGATGATCTTCTAGTCTCTCATGATTTGCTAAAGTTAGCTCATGAGGCTATCATGTCAAAGGTAAAATCTTGTGAGCCTCATGTGAGTACTAGCACTACCTCTCAAAATGCTATTTTGCCATGTGCTAGTGCTTTTAGTTCACCCACTCATGCTATTGACTTATCTTGTGGTGAACTACCTTCTATGCCTTGTTCTACAATTCCATGTGCTAGTGCTAGTAATTCATCCACCCATGCTATTGCTATATCTTGTGGTGAATTACATACCTTGCCTTGTTGCTCTAACAACGAAGCTTCCACTTCCTCTAGTATTTGTGTTGTTACTAACCATGTAGAGGAAATCGAAGAGCTCAAGGCCCAAGTCGCTTCTTTGAAGAAGGACTTGGTAAAGGGTCATGAAGGGAAGCAATCCCCCAATGACAAGAGTGGACTTGGATTCAACTCCAACAACAAGAACAAGTCCACCACGCACAAGCGGAAGAAGGGCCAAGGGCATGTGAAGGATCCCGCCAAGATTGTGTGCTTCAAGTGCAAGATTGAAGGGCATCATGTTAGATCATGCCCTTTGAAGAAGAAGCCACATGGCGAGAAGAAACAAGGAAAGCGGCCTCAAGATGGAGCTCATGGTCTACCTCAAGGCCAAGCTCAAGGTCTTCCTCGACTTGAAGAAAGGCCGCTACCCAAGAAGGATCAAGCCAAGGCTCCCGTTGTGGAGAAATCAAGTGAGAAGAAGGAGAAGAAGGAGAAGAGAAGAACATGATACATATGTCGTGAGAAGGGCCACATCTCCTCCTTTTGCACTAGTGGTAACTCATCCAACCCTATCTTGATCGATGGTGCTTATTCTCTTTGCAAGGATAAGGTTGGAAATGTGTTTGCCAAATATATGGGCACTCAATGTGGTTTCTCAAAAAGAACCATTTGGGTTGCCAAGCCTATTGTGACTAACTTCTTAGGACCCAACTTGGTTGGGGACCAACAAGCCAAAATTTGATCAATAGGTACTTGTGGAGGGCATGGAGGCTTGACTAGCTCATGAAGACTTAGGGGATCTTCATCATTCTCACTTCCTCAAGTCAAGTTGTTTTCCTTTCATTCCTTACCCATGCACCTCCTTGCGGTAACGAGTCCTCACCTCCTTTACATTGAAAGTTTCTCACTCCCTTTTCACATGTGTTGGTTTTGTACCTTGCATGTGGTTGTGTATGTTGTGCTTCCTACTTGCTTATCTTGCTTCCATGCTTATATATGTTGGGTGGCACATCATGTACAATTGTTGTTTGTTGAGCCTATTTCATCTTATTGATATCTTAGTTGTTGGCTCATGTGAGAAATTAATGGACTATCCCATTTTGGGGGAGTGATACGCTTTGTGCATTTCACAATCCTAAAATGTGCGACATGATGAATTAAAATTCTATAATGTTCATTAATTATCTCACTTGGTTCTTATTTGCCTCTTGCATGAAAAATGTCTTTATCACATTATGGGGGAGTATTATGCTTTTTGCATTCTACGAGCCTAGAAAATGTGAACATTTGAGGTTGTGTCACATAGGTTTGATGTTATAGTTTATCTTGTTCCTATGTGACATTTGTGCTCAAACAAATCCCACTTATGCTTTCTTAGTTGTGAAGATGATCTTGGACATACTCACAAAGTACCATATGGAAGTATTTCCTATACACCTCTTGTCCTTGGACAATGGGTAATAAATTGTGTGAAATTGTTCCGGATCATCCTCACACTTGGCTCATGTGCTCAATTGCTTTATCTCTTGCCAAGAATTTGTCCTTGTGGGTTAGACTCCCATATGTCTTCCTTGCTTCTTATGTACCTTCTCTTTTTACTTGAACCTTGTTAGTGTTTTGATAAACAATTGTTGAGCAATGATCCCGCATTTGTGCATTTTGTATTCAAATGCAAAATCCTAAATGGTGCACTAATTTTGGGGGAGCTCTCCTATGTTTGCTAGAACACTCTCTTGTTTCAAGAATTTGACTTGGAAGACAAACCTTTTCTTTTCGGTACTTTGTGCCATCATGAAAAGTGTTGAGGGTTTGGTTTATTTGGAACCTTGCTTTCTTTGGGAGTTGGCTATCTCATTACTTGATATTTGGTTTTACTTTCCTATAATGAGATAAGTCATTGAGCATGCTTGTTTTGGATATCTTGCTCTATCTCTCTTGTACCTATCTTGTGTGTGCATGTTTCTTTGTGGATAAACGTCTTCGTAATGTTGTCCACTTAGAGAAACTTATACACATAAGAGATGGTGCATATCTTTTGATATCCCTCTTTGATGGAGTCCATTCCTTTATTCTTATTTGACTTGTTAATGACTCCACAAAGATCTTGGTCATGAGTGCTTGTTTTATCCTATTTGCATCTTCACGCACTCATACTTGATTTTGGCACAAGCTTCGTTTTGACTTGCCACTTATTAAGCTTGTGTTTCTTATTGGTTCATTGATTGCTTGCTTCATTTGTCGAAGCTTTCTCACCTTCACATCCTCTTGCAATCTTTGATCCTCAATATAGTTTGATTTCCTCCGAATATTCGTCATTGAATATGTGCATTTGATTTCACTCACAATTATGAGAAATGCACAACTTATGGAGGAACGCTCACTATATTGGTCTTCCAAACCTTTCGTCCATTTTGGCAATCGATGCCAATGGGGGAGAAGTTTGGAGGGTTTAAGGGAATTGCTTTTGTTGGTTCTTAAGCATTTGCCTTTCATGCCTAGCATTTATTGCTTTGCATGGTTGAATATTTAGAGGATACTCCGCTAGGCCTTAATTGCCGGTATATGCAATGAAATTCAAGTTCATTCACACATGCATATATTATGGGGGAGTTTTTTCTAAATATTCAACTTGGGTTGTTCGCTAAATTCCATATTTAAACCCTCTCAAAGAGATTGTCATCAATTACCAAAATGGGGGAGATTGAAAGAACATGTCCATTGCCCATGTGTGGTTTTGGTAATTGATGACAATCCCTATGGACTAACGGTTGCATTGAGAATCAATCCTAGGTCAAGTCCATAGCCATGTGTTGGACTCAAGGTTTCAAGATGGAGAAGACGGAGTACAATGACGAAGATGGTGTCGAAGAGAGACAAAGACGGTATTGAAGACGAAGAGAGAAGACGGTGTTGAAGACGAAGAGAGAAGACGGCGTTGAAGATGGATGAAGACGGTGGCGTGTATGTTGAAGGAAGACGGTGGCATGTACAATCATGAAGAGTATGAAGACGGAGCTTGCCGACTCGAGAAGAACGCGCAAGGACTAGGTTTTTGCTCGATAGGATAGTGAGTCGCATCATCGGAGAGAGCTCAAACCTTGCATGCATTGCATCGTGTTCTTGGTTCTTCTTGGTTCTTATGCATGGAACGGATTTCGGTTGCATTGCATGTTGCACGCGCAAGGGTGATGATTTTCCCGATATACCATATTGAGAGGTTACACCTCTATGACCATGAGAAAATCATCATCTACTCTTTTCCATGATTTCATCATGTGATAAGGTAGCTCTTGTCGCCCTCTTTCCAACGAAATTGGTTTCACTGCATTCCGACTTTCTTGGCTCTAGTTATCGAGGTTTTCGTGTCACGGGAAAAGAAAAAGAAAAAGAAAAGGGGTGGAGCGGTACTACAGGGGCCAGTACCGGCCCAGTACCGTAACAGGCTCTGAGAGCCACTGGACCCTGGCCGGTACCGGACCGGTACCGGGCCCGGTAGTACCGGCCGGCCCGTTTTGTTTTTTCTTCTTCTCTTTCCAGCTTTCTTCCTCTTGGGCCGCGCCCTGCAGTCCGGCCCGTCACTGTGCCAGCCAAGCGAGGCCGCACTCCACCTGCCGCAGTGGGCCGCCGCCCACTTGCCGGCCCGCTCCACCTCACGCGGCCAGGCCACGCTCGACCGAGCCGCACGCGCGTGGCTGCGGGCGCTCGATCCCGCGGAGATCGAGGCCGCGTTGACCACGCGTTCGGCTCCCGCCCGCTGCCGCTTGCTCGCTTCCCACGCACGCGCGCCTGGCTCCTGCCGCCCGCACGCTGCTGCTGGCCCCGCGCAGGCCCCACGCAGCTCCCGCCCGCGCCTCGCTCCCAGCTCGCTCACGCACGCGCGCGTTGACCTGCTGCTGCTGTCTGCCGCTGTATTGCCTGTCCCACACCTGCATGCATGCTACTCTGCTGCCCCGCGTTTCTCTCTCTGTCTCAGATCTGATTCAGTTTTGCTCAGTTCTTGAACACAAGCGGTAGTACCGCTCCACAGAGCGGTACTACCGGTTTTGGGCCGTTTTTCAGATCTGGATTTTTGGGGAAAAGCGGTAGTACCGCTTTGACAAGCGGTAGTACCGGTTTGCGCGAATCTGACCGTTTTTCCAGCCCCCAACAGCTATATTTTGAAGCCCCTATTTATACTTCTCTTCCACCTCCGGCCCAAACACTTCTTCCCCTCCATTCTCTCTCCTCCATTGTTGACCTTGAGTTGTTTGATCCTCCTCTTGATCCCCCCACTATTTGTTGCATATTTTTGGGGGAAAGGAGAGAGGAGATCTAGATCTAGAGCTTCACCAATTGAATCCCTCTCCAAGTGAGGGGATCTTGCTAGATCTAGATCTTGGAGTTTCTTGGTGTTTCTCCACTCTTTGTTCTTTCTCCCTTATTCCCCCAATAGCTTGTGTAGCTTTGTTGGAATTTGGGAGAGAAGAACTTGGGCATCTTAGTGGTGTTCTTAGCCATTGCATTAGGTGCATCGGTTTGGGTTCTCTCCGGGGTTTCGATCACGTAGAGGGCATGTTACCTTAGTGGTGTTCTTGCCTTAGTGGCCTTGTTACCTTAGTGGTGTTCTTGCTTTAGTGGTAGTGTTTCCTTTGTGGAGTGTGTTAGCCTCTTGTGGCGCATCGTTTCCTTGGTGGAGTGTGTTAGCCTCTTGTGGCGCATTAGCATCCTTGGTGGAGTTTGTTTCCTTGGTGGAGTGTGTTAGCCTCTTGTGGCGCATTAGCATCCTAGGTGGAGTGTGTTTCCTTGGTGGTGTGTGTTGCCTCTTGTGGCCGTGTACTTGAGAGCCTCCTCGTTGTGGAGTTGCCTCAAGTGTGATACTTGGGTGTTTGCCCAAGCTTGTATGGGTTCGGTGACCACCCTCAAGGTCCCTTAGTGGATCGAGGCTTTCCTTTGGTGGAAAGGCTCGAGGAGAATACGGTGGCCCTAGTTGGCTTCTTGGAGTGCCTCGTGCCTCCACACCGCTCCAACGGAGACGTAGCACCCTTGGGTGTGAACTTCGGGATACATCATCGTCTCCTCGTGCACCGGTTACTTCTCAACCTAAGCTCCTTTACCTATGCGCTTTACATTGTGATATCTATCTTGCTTGATGTGCTATACCTAGCTTGTTATCCCTTGTTGCTCATCATGCTAGCATAGGTTGTTGGTGCTCTTAGGCAAACCCCTTGTTGATAGGCTTTGAGCTAAACTAGTAAACACATGTGTAGTTTTATTCCGCCTAGTTTAGCTCTCAAGTAGAAGTTTTTATACACCGCCTATTCACCCCCCCCCCCCCCTCTAGGCGACGTCCTAGTACATTCACACGTGAACCAGAGAAGGTCACTTCCAACATCCAGAACACATACCTAGCTCGCGATAACCTCTTTAGACATGGAGAATATAATAATGTCATCGATGGGCCCAACAAAAAACTTATCAAGATACTCCAAGAAGAGGGGCTCATATGTTGTATGAACAAGGCAAAAGTACTGGTCAGTCTCAAGGGCATAAGGTGTGCTCAAGCAAAACTGATTAGAAACACAAACAAGATAGTCCTTGGGACTAACTCTGATTCGGTGATAGCCCAAACTCAAATCAAAGGTTAGGAAGATAGCACATCCACAGGGAAGATGTTATATCTAACACGAACAAAACTAGATATCCCTTTATGAAGGAACAAAGTTAGATAGAGCTTTTGTCTTTCAACTCTCCAAGTTGTTGTATATGCTCAACGAATTATCTAGTCCAGGGTTATCCAACACGGTTCCTTGGAGAAGTAGCAGTTCAAAGAACCATCTTACTCATGAACTCGACATCACAGTCATGTGGAAACATGGCGATACTTCTAGAAAGACATCTAGAATATCACGAACAACCGGTATATCACTGAATTCAAGAGGCGGTCTTGCTTTACAAAGCAACCGATGTGGTCTTGAGAGCTTTGGTATTAAACTACTTCTTTGACCAAAGATGTGATCCTGAACAAACGGACTTGATAGCACAATCAAACTTTGCTTACTAATTTGCGAACCAATCATGCTAAGAATGACACAAATATCCTTGGATTTCAAAGCAATAAAAATTGCTAAGAACCACATATTGCCACATCAATAGGCAAACCCCAACATTCCCAAGCACAGACAGCTCGAAGGAAGGGTGACTAAAGATGTGCAAGAGCATCACTTCATCAATAAGGTTATGATACAACACGATCTCATGATATAGAAGAGGGTGATACTCTAAGGTAGAACATAACAGAAGCTAACGAGGCCTCTTAATATGTGGATTATAATACTTTGACCAAGTCATAGAAATGACCGAGGTACTGGAGTTTGTTTCTCGTGACACACCGAAGTGGAATGTCTTGACGGACCACAAGCGTAACATGCACTGGAAGACACCAATGCACATTTTACAACATGGCTGCTAACTAGCAGACAAAGGTCGAAAAGTAATTAAAGAGGAAGAACACGATTAGGATCAGAATTCCTGAGATGTAGATGCACAAAATAAAACTTTCGTGAAACTCATGCTGAAAAGGGAGGTGTGGCAGAGTCACGGACATACATGTGAGACTAATAAAGAGCACTCTTGTCGTGATCCATTTGTTTCCGTGAAAGTAACTCTGCCATGTCTAGTGGTAGGCAATTCCTTTATTGCCGCAATTCAACGCGACAATAATCACAAGCTCAAAAGCTAGCTTGATTTGGATTTAGCCATCCCGATGTAATGTTTGAAAATTAATACCAGTGTTCAATGACATGGATCTTGGGTTAAAGGACAGCTTCATGTACTAACATTCATACACTAGAATTCAGCACGATCGGGGACCTTCGGTTAAAATATTTCACTTGAGGCTATCGCCGGCCATCTAGGCCTTCGAATTTTTCTGCTAGACTAACTCAGGCCATGCATGAAGACATGACAAGAACTAACAATTTCCTTTCCTCTTGTGCCGTTTTGACCCTTCCCCAAACATGGAGATCCTATACTTCACCAAAAAAAACATGAATATTCAACATGACTAATATCGGGGACCTATCAGCCAGCAACGTCGGACGAGTTTATTTTTTTGAGAAATAGCCATAAATCACGAGTTAATAATTATTGAATATAGCACACATTTATTGTATATGGAGGTTGACATCGGGACTCATCAGCCAACACTTTCCCTCAACGTCAACGAGGTAAAACTAAACATAATGGATCAAAAAGGCAAGTAGCCCTAATATCATGGGTAAAAAAGCAAAGATACCTCATGTTTCTTGTACATGGAGGGTGACCTCGGGGACCCATCAGCCAGCAACGTCCCTCAACGTTAACAAATCAAACGGAAAGGATCGAACAAAGGCAAGTACCACAATATTATGGGTAAAAAATAATTAAGATATCTCATGCTTCTTGTACAGTGAGGCTGACATTGGGAACCTATCAGCCAACAAAATCCCTCAACTTTAAAAGGTAAAATTAAATGTAAGGGATCAGAAAAGGGAAGCAACCTAATTTCACATGTAAAAAATCAAAGATAACACAAGTTTCTTGTAAAGAGAGACTAACATCGGGGACCCATCAGCCATCAACTTCCCTCAAAATTTAAAGGGTAAAATCAAATGGAAGGGATCGAAAAAAGGCAAGTGTCTCGCAATATCACAGATTCACAGGTAAAAAATAACCGACATATCTCACATTTCTTGTACAGAGAGGCTGACAACTGAGACCCATCAGCCAGCAACGTGCCTCATTGTTAACAAGATAAAATTAAACGGAACTAATAAAAAAGGCAAGTATCCCGTAATATCAAGTGTAAAAAATAATCAGGATTTGTTAAGTTTCTTGTACAGAGAGGGTGACATTAGGAACCCATCAGCCTGCCACGTACCTCAACGTTAACAAGGTGGAAAGGATCGAAAGAAAGAAAATCAAGTACCTAGAAATCATGGGTAAAAAATAATCTAAAAAAGAAAATGTTTAGTTATAGATATTGGGGTGTGGGTATGTGTTATGCCCTGAGGCATTACATTCACCTTACTTATCTTCGTTTTCTTCTGCAGTGAGCTAGTATGCCCAAAGATGGCAGTGTGTAGGAGGTGACTATCGAGCACTCTTGGGCCGATGAATCTGGTCTTAGATAGAATTAATAGGTGAATAAAGGACAACCTAATAGTAAGAAGGTTTCTCACCAATGGCGTGCCCCTCACCCAGTCCCTATATGAGAGAGAGAATTGGCGGCTATCATGTGAGATCTGGATACCTAGCCACCATCTCCTTCATCCCTGGTAGCGGAAAAGTGGCTAGCACTTTCCCGTCGCCGTTTCACCTTATATGTGTCAGAACAGGCAGAGGCACCACAACTACAGTACACCATGTAGCAGTGTAATTGGAGTTAGAGAAGAACATAGTTAGCGATGGAGAAAGCTCATCGGATTTCATGTCTTCACCCACAAGAACAAGGATGAACAGTCCAAGACAGGCATGAGGACTGCATTGCCCCAAGCGACACGCCACCAACTTGCACACCTATGCTTATAGTGGTAAGAATTGTAACCTCTCCCCTTAGCCTGAGCGAAATCCTTGGTGGCGTCTCACCGAAGCTGGTGGAGATTTTTTTCTATTTGTTGCTCTTCCTGCTCCAAACACGGGACCCAACAATGATATTACAACTTCGTCTTCTTGTTTTTGGCCCATTTCATCCGCAAGTGATGAGAAAGGCGGATTTGTTGGATAAATATATCTTCCTTTTTTATTTGTCTTTTTGATCTTATGATCTTCTAGGCTTAAGTTGTATCTTTCTTCGGTTGATAAAGGAGATGGTCAGATCCAAATAAGATCAAGGTTTGAGGACACATGGATTCCCAGCATTAAATGTGTCCTTGGTTGGTTTCACTACTAGAAATTGCTGCATTTATGTCCGGCTAAGATGTAGTCTCAGTGAGACATTTTTGGAGTTGCCTTATAGAAAGAGCCAATATTTATACGTCTCTTTTTTTCCCTCAAAGAAGGTTTAGTCGGTTAGCCCACCTAGTGCTGCACCATCACAAGACCGTCACTCTTGGTAGTGGGCTCATAAAATTTAGGTACTTCCAATTCTGTATGGTTTGGTAGGACAAATTCGGACTTCCTCTACATAAGAAAAGGGTGAGCTAGATGGAGCTATCACAACCGTTGTGAGCTTCGGGGTAAGGTAGATCTTTGGACGATCTAACATGAGTCATATAGAGATATGATTAGCAACAAGTTGCTTACTCGGATATCTACCAAGCTAGTGGTGATGCTAAAGTTCACTAGCCGACTTTTTCATCCGACATCGTGAATGACTAAGTGTAACCATGAGAGGGATCTTGGTTCCAGTGGTAGGATGTGTGTTAAAGAATTTAAATTCTCTCATGAATACTTATATTAAGTGTTTTTGCATTTGTGTTGTAGATGGCACCTACTAGTACTCTCCCATTATCCAGTTTTGTGTTAAGGACTATCCTAGGGAAATATAAGTTGAGTGGAACTAATTTTACCAACTTGTATAATAATATGAGAATTGTTCTCAAGCAAGAAAAGAAGGAACACGTCCTAGCAAGACAATCCAGTTCCCCACGACTGACCGATGAAGAGCCCGCAGCTTCCACAGCTGCCTAACATCGTGCTCAGGATGAGTCAACATATATGCATTGCCTCATGCTTCCTCATATGGAGCCCAACTTGGAACGACAGTTCGAGGATGTTGAGGTGGACGATATGATCATGGCACTCAAGAGCATATTTGAGGCTTAGGCTAGGATGGAGAGGTGCAATGTCTCCCAAGCTTTACTTGGATCCAAGCTCAGAGATGTCGATCCAATGAGACTACATGTAATCAAAATGGTGGTACATGCAGTCTCTGGATAGGCTTTGTTTTCCCATTGGAGAAGAGTTCTCCATTGACATAATTCTAAACTCTCTTACATCCACCTATGGTCCATTCATCACGAGGTACCATATGCATGGGATGGATAAAAAGGTCAAAGAATTACATGGGATGTTGAACCTTACGTAAATATCAGTAGGACATGACCAACCAAACCCGCGGCAGACGCCGACACCAAGCAAGGTAGCACCAATCAAGTGTTGATGCTGCAAAGTTCTTCTAATATTAAGAAGTCTAGGTCGAAAAAGATGGATAAGTAAGAGGAGGGTTGATGCAAATCAGAGCGCCGCCTCACTGACTAAGTCCACAAATTCTCCTGGTATAATAATATGCTTCTACTGTAGGAAGATGCTCACTAGAAGAGGAATTGCAACAAGTAACAGACGGAAAAAGCCAAGGATGGATACTATTGTTGTGAATGTCATAGACATATATCTTGTCGGCTCACCTAATATCAACGGTAAGAAAATCGGTAATCGTTAGTTGCTCGGTCGGCTTGGGAGTAGTGAATAATCAGAATTCAGATGATTAACTGATTTAATCAGTCGGCTATTAATCGGTGCAACCTACACAATTTAGCATCCAAAAAACATCTGTATAAGAAAGAAACAAATAGTATATGGATCTCTATATGTGTGCCCTACTTTTATAGAGCTCAAAATCCAATTAAAACATGTACGCTTCTCCTCTGCGACGTAATCTTCTAGGTCATGAGCGACAAAGGAGCCACCAACCGCCACCATGTTCCTTCATTTCGCTTCTCCTACTTTGCCCTCTGAAGTTTCTCTTCTTCCGCCACCTAACCATGGTACTGTCCCTCTTGCACCTCAACCATATACCCTATTTGAAGGCATCCTATAGCTCTTTGACAAGCTCCTCAAGGTGTCCGAGATCTTGTATCCAAGGTCTGGTCGACAACGGTGATCATTATTCAGCGACGGCGAATCAAGCTCCTAGAGGTGAGAACCGAGTTGAGGCTTCCAAAACCTACTTGATTTGGAAGGGGAAGCAGCTGGAATGACAATCTGCATTGAAAATTATGCAACTTTATTGACCAAAGTGGACTAATTAATCTGGAACATTCCTAGTAATCGGGTTGTCAAAGCAATTAATCAGATTAAAGTACTAACACAAGCGATTAGAGATGATCGACACGATCAGGCTCCTAGTAGCGATTAATCGGCCTATTAATCGTTGATTCGGCCTAGTTTTTGAACAGTGCCTAATATTACCTAGGTATATGATATCATATTTTTTGTTCACATAAGCAACTCAATGTAGGGTCTAAACACTAGGAGCATGGCGAGGGGTGAGGTTGATATCCGAGTCAAGAACAAAGCCAAAGTTTTCGTGATGGATGCATGGACTATGCAACATTGTTTGCCTTCAGGATTCAATATGGAGCTAAATATTTGTTATTATGTTCATGTGTTAAGTCAAGACGTTGTATCCTCCTCATGTTTGATGAGACAAGTTTATGAGTCTAATATTAAGAACAATGATTGTCCATTATTGTTAAACAAAATGTTTCATGGCTATGCGCTTGTCCATGATGGACTAATTATTTTGAATCCTGATGGTGAGGCGATCTATAATATAAATATTAATAGGTTAAACATAAATGTTCCAAATATGACTTAATTTTGGCAATACTTCATTGATCACTTAAGTTTGAAACACATGAAGAAGCTCCATGGTGATGAACTTCTAGATCTGTATGACTTGAAGACATTTGAGACATGCGGATCATGTCTACCCAACAAATAGCCAAGAGGCCTTTCCCAAAGATTTGTAAGAGAATGTTTGGCTTGTTGTAGCTGATACATTGTGATGTATGTCGTTCAATCGGCACAACAATCGCACGTTCACTGATGACTTCAGTAGATATGGTTATGCCTACATAATGAAACATACGACAAGAACCTTTGAAAAGTTCAAGGAACTATAGAGAGAAGTGTAAAACCAACAAGGTAGCCATCCAAAGAGTTGTGTAATAGTTCCATAACTGACCTCACTAGGAACGCCTCACAAAAATGGTGCATCGGAAAGGTGTAACCAAACCTTATTGACATGGTAAGGTCAATGATGACTCAGGTGGATCTACCTTTATTATTTTCGTTTTTTCTAGAGACATCATCGTTTACACTAAATTGAGTACCATATAAGGTGGTTGAAAAAGAGGAGTGAGACAAGGGGACCCACTTTCACCAATCCTTAATATTGCTGATTTACTACAAAGTGCTACCAATGATGCTTGGCAAAATGGGAGTATTAATCTCCCAATCCTAGATGATTTTGGATAGGAATACCCAATTGTATAGTATGAGATGACACCCTCATGATTATGCCAGCTGATAGTGGTCAACTTATTCACTTAAAGGAAATTATGTAAACTTTCAGTTAATCTACTGGACTCAACGTAAATTTTCATAAAACCACACTTGTGCCTATCAATATTGACAATGGAAGAGCTAATGAACTGGGTAATATTATTGGATGCAAAGTAGAAAGTTTGCCCTTTGCTTATTTGAGATTTTGAGATTACCACTGGGTACTACAAGGACATTTGTTTCTGATCTTATGCCCATGGTCTCCAGAATTGACAAAAAATATATCCGTTATATCATCTCTTATGTCTTACACTGGCAAGCTCACACTCCTGAACTGATCCAATCACTGTTTATGTATGCAATGAGTTCTTTCAAGGTCCCAATAACTATCTTTGTCCATTTCGAAAAAAGTGGGAGGCAATTCCTTTGGTCAGACAGAGATAATAAAATCCAAGGTAAATGTCTTGATAGCTGGGAAATGATGTGTAAACCAAAAGACCAAGGTGGGCTAGAAATCCTTAATCTCAGAATGCATAAGCAAGCTCTCCTCAAAAATAACTTGCATAAATTCTACAATCATGCAGATATACCTTGGGTTAATCTGGTCCGGCATGCATATTATGATAACAGAGGCACACCACAATCCATCAGCACAAAAGCCTCATTCTGGTGGAAAGACTGTATTGCTCTTGAGGATAAATACAAAGAAATGACATCTGTCATAACTGCCCGGAGGAAATGATTGTGCATCTCTTCTTTGAATGCACTTTTAGCCAGAGTTTCTGGTGGGCCCTTTGAGTGGAATGGAATGTGGATATGAACATCCACCAGATGATAGATGAAGCAAACCAAACATTTTCATTGGACTTTTTCATGGAGATTATGATTGTTGGATGTTGGAGCATATGGGATCAAAGAAATGATGCTATTTTCAATGGAAATATTCCTAACCACCAAAGATGTATTGGCAGATTCAAATCTATCTTTACTCTTACCATGCATCGAGCTAAACAAAGTCTCAAAGAAGGGATGCAATCCTGGATTAATACTCTATGAGAATGTAATAAGTACTACCCATGTAAATATCCCATTCATTATTAATAGAAAATGACACAGTAGGGAGCCTTTCCCTACTGTATTTGTGTCAAAAAAATATAAGGCGGTTGAAAAGACACCACATGAGATATGGACGGACAAGTTGCATGTCTTTTCCTTCCTCAAGATTTGGGGATGTGAAACGGTTTTCAAGAGACTTCGATCAGACAAGCTCACACCCAAGTAGGATATGGTAGTTTTTGTTGGATATATGAGGGAAACCTTGGGTTATTACTTCTACAACCATGATGGGAAAATTTGTTGTGTCTCGAAATGGTGTCTTCCTGGATAAAGAATTTATTAGCTGAAAGGAGAATGGGAGTAAGGTGAAAGTTGAAGAAATTCAGGACAAATCGGATAAGGGAAAGTCGACAACCTTGGATGTTGAGCCAAATGTTGCGCCTAAGGTGGAAAATCCACGAAGATCGGCAAGGTTATGAAACTTTAATGATGTCATGTTGTTGGGAAGCGATGAGACTTCTAATTATCAGGACGTGATGGGAGGTATTGATTCCGGCATGGCTAGACGCCATGAGATCCGAGTTAAAGTCGATGGGTGATAATCAAGTTTGGAACTTAGTTGATCTGGCAGATGATGCACGAGCCGTCGAGTGCAAATGGGTCTTTGAGAATAAAATTTACATGGATGGAAATGTTCCCGTCTATGAAGCTAGGCTTGTTGCGAAGGGGTTCCAAAAAGTTCAAGGAGTACGACAACGATATGTTCTCACTGGTAGCTATGCTTATGTTGGTTAGGATCATGTTAGCACTAGCAACCTATTTTAATTTGGAAATATGGCAGATGAATGCCAATATGGATTGCCTTAACGTAAATTTCCAAGGGCGTGTATATGATCCATCCCGAGGGTTTTCTTGACCCGGCTAGCTCTAGGAAAGTTACAAACTTCTGGAATCCATCTACGGGTTGAAGCAAGAAACTCGTAGTTGGAACATACACTTTGATGTGGTTGTTAAATCATTTGGATTCATCAAGAGAGAGTAAGATTCTTTTGTTTACAGTAAGTTTAGTGGGAATTGTGTTACAGTTTTGTCACTGTATGTAGACGACATACTGTTACTTTTAATTAATTTTCAAATGTTGCAAGAGACAAAGGATCCATCAGAAAGGTGTTTCTAGATGCATGGAGGGCTTGGGCAAGACAGCATATATACTAGTAATCAGGATCTATAGAGGTACATCAAGGTGGGTCATGACTCAAAGTACATATATGGAAAAAAATATTGAATAAACTCAATATAGTTTTGGCTAAAAATGGGTTCTTACCGATGTCGCATGGAATGCAGCAAAGCAAGACTCTGTGCCTAGTGTCGGCAGATGAGCGAAGACGGATGGGGATGATTTCATATGCCTAAGAAATTGGATTGATCATGTATGCAATGATATGTATTAGGCTAGACGTTTCCTATGCTCTAAGTGTTACCTAAAAAGGACTAAAGATGAGTTCCTAGTCTTTGGCGGTGAGAAAGAGTTGGGTGCAAAGGGTTAAGTGGATGCTAGCTTTCAGACCGACTTGGTTGATTCTCTACTGCAATCCGGACATGAGTTCATCTTGTATGAAGGTGCAGTGAGCTGGAAAAGTTCCAAGCAAGGAATGTTGGCTGACTCCTCAAGAGAAGTCAAGTATGTTGCCACCTGAGAGGCTTCAAAGGAAGTTGTTTTGATCCGAAACTTCCTGATGTATCTTGGTGTGGTTCCCTGCTCATCCCGTCCATTTTAATTGTATTGTGACAACAATGTTGTTATTTCAAAAGCCAATGAACCTAGAGCACAATAGAACAACATACATATACTCAGGCGGTATCACCTAGCTAGATAGTTTGTCGAGGAAGGAGATATCAAGCTTTGCAAAGTGCACACAAAGGCCAATGTTGTTGATCCATTGACGAAGGAAATTTCCTAGCCCAGGCATGAGACACACGCAAGAGCGATGTGAATTAGATTCTTTAGATATGGAGATGTCTGAGTAATCAACTCTAGTGCGGGTGGAGGAGACTCTTATGATTGGTGCCCTAGATGCACCACTATCCACTTTGTATTCATAATTCATGGTCCTATGTGTAAACTATTGCAACTTACGTTGGATATGATCCTGCTATGAACCTTGTGCTTAATTAGATTATTCATGTTAATGTCCTTAGTCTCTGAGGTTGTGCTAGACACATACTACCGAGGCTGATGTGTTAGCTGCAAGATGACTAGGTTCAATTTTTTCATGTGCATAAAGATGCTATACATCTTACACTAACTAAGCAAAATAGCTATGCTAGTTGGATTAACCCAAAGATCAAGTCATCACGAGCAATTCCTCATGTGCAGCGACTTGAGTAATGAAATCCTTAGACCTAAGGTCATCGCATGATCCAATATGTGGACTATCCGTCTTTGAGGCTGCCAAACGCTCTCCGTAATTGGTTGCCATAAAGGCAGCTCTTGGTCTGCCTAAGAAGCATGCAGCGTGATGTGGTTCGACCAAGACGGAATTTTCCCCTCCACCATGGGAGATTTTCTCTGGGCCCTCTCGTGTGATATGATTTTGATGCATGGCCATTAGCAACTCAATTTAGTGTTAATCGAGGTTGTCCAACTAAAGTATTAGCTGGAGGGGATCTAACACGTATGAGAAAAGAGAGTTAAGCCAACACTTCCATGATGAATTCCTCGCATTTGTCTTACCACCAATATCGTGAGGCAAAGGGACTTTGACAAAACGTCACATTGATACGCTACTCATAGGTATCTAGAACCTGCAAGCTTTGCTAAAAGCCACTGCCGTCCATCATTTATGAGCATGCCTCATAGTAATGTGTGTGACTTTCCTTCAGCCTATGGGGTCATAGATATTGGAGACAACCTGATAGGATCTGACTGATTGAAACCGGCTAAGTAGAGACTTACACAGGCATGGACACATGTCAATGTGTAGTTCCTACTTTTACTAGGGTCAGGGTTTCGGCGTGCGGGACACCACCAATGGTGTGCCCCTCACCCGTTCCCTATATAAAGGAGAGAGGGCAGTGGCGACCAGCATGTGAGAACCAGATATGTAGCCACAATCTCCTTTGTACCACACAATAGAAAAGTGGCTAGCACCTCCCCGTCGCCGTTTCACCTTGTATGTGTCTGAATTGGCAGAGGCACTACAACTACGGTCCTCCAGGTGGCGGCATAACCAGAGTCGTAGAAGGACCAAGCTGGCGGCAGAGCAAGATCATCGGAGTTCATGTCTTCACCGACAAGAACGAAGAGGGGCGTCCGAGATGAGAAGGAGGACTGCCTGCCCCGAGCGGTGAACCACCAACTTTCCCACCTACGCGTCTAGATATAATAAATGTGGCCTCTCACTTGAGCCAGATCCTCGACGGCGTCTCGCCACAACTGGTGGATATTTTTTATTTGTTGCTCTTCCTGTTTCACACACGGGACTCAACAATAATTGTAAACGTAATCACCAGTAGGTAGGAATCACATATGAGTTGTTGAAGGTATGAAAAAACGGGGGTCGCTATACATGGTAACAAAGTCAAAGAAATCAGATGCAGTTGATGAAGGTTGGCATGAGAAGTCACGCAGAGACGCCCCCAAAAAACTTCTCCCCGTGCGGAGGACAAGAGGAGGGGTTCCATAAGCCTGCTCTCCCGGACAGCCATGCACGCGGTTTCGTAGTGGAGTAGCCAAAATCATCTCATCAAGATGGAACCGTGGGTGTGGTGCGAGAGCAAGATGATGCAGATGCAATCATTTTAATTTTTTGAGAACAAAAGATGCAATCTAATTGCTGGCTAGAGCTCGAATCGATATCCACATCCTTATATAGTGTTGTTCGGACAAGTCGTGGGAGCAAACACACGTTGAAGTCAACAAAAGTCCACCATCTGAATAATTCGTAAACGACCGCTAAAACTTAATACACTCACTAATGAGTAAAAAAAGAACCACGGCTAGTTTTTCCATAAAATGGATGGGCAGACTGGCGGCGGGGAGAAACGCTCGGAGTCCTGCCTCTTCTCATGTTTTATTGTGGTAGAATACCTTCCCTTATAAGGAGATTTAACTTTCTCTCAACTAACATTGTGAGAATAAACTTCAGGAAATCAATCTTTTGCCATTCATGAATGAGTCAATCTCATTTTTGTAGAAATTTAATTGATCCTGGGCCTAATAAGGCTCCATTGCAATGTGCGTGCGTCGTGTGTGTGTGTGTCTGTTATCATTCAAAAACTGGGTGTATATATATATATATATATATATAGCCTTGTGCGTGCAACAGCAGTCGATGTGTGAACTGAGGTACGTACATGAGTACAACACAACGCCGTGAAGGCGTGAATAACCAAGGTGATGTCTAGTACTCCGTAGATAACTCGCAAGAACAATACAATATCGCCTGCGGAGCGCGTGGCGCGTTCGTTGGTCCGAGTTGAAAATGACCTGATCATTCCTTCAATCAGTCGTCCAAGTATAGCTTGGAGTATAAAACACGAGCGCCGAGCAGTATCTGGATTTCACGTCCAAGCAAGCTAGCTAGCCGGGATCGATCGAGAGGACCGTGAAAAACCTAGCTAGATATCACGATCAGATTAACAATGTCGACAGGCAGCAGATGCAGCCTTGGCCTGTTGCTTCTCATCTGCGTTGGAGCAGCGGCGACACGGCCAGCTCCGGACGAATCCCTCGCGGCGGCGAACGGTACATGCGTGTCCAGGGTGGAGCCCTTTGGCTACACATGTGAGGAACACACGGTAGGTAGAGTACAGATACGCGCGCATGGTCAGTTCATCTCACCATCATACAGTTGACCAATTTACTGGACATTCGGTGGTTGTGTATATGCATGAGGGCAGGTGACGACCAAAGACGGGTACATCCTGAGTCTGCAGCGAATCCCGAGCGGGAGCGCCGGCGCATCGGCGGCGAGCGGCGGCGGGAAGGTGCCGGTCCTGCTGCAGCACGGCCTCATGATGGTACTGTAAACTGATGAACGATGTGATGTAGCTCGTGTATGCCAGGGATTACCGCCTGGTCGAGGACAGTAGATCATCGATGTTTACAAATCAAATAATCTTTTGGCAGGATGGGCTGACATGGCTGATGAACTCGCCCAACGAATCCCTGGGTTTCATCCTAGCGGACAACGGATACGACGTCTGGATCGGCAACACGCGCGGCACCGTCTACAGCCTCGGCCACACGTCGCTTTCTTCAAGCGATCCGGTGCGTGCACGTCGGTTCAGATATAAATTTGCAGTCTGATATAGCTTATATACTGACGTTGGATCTATCTATGTGAACCCTGCCCGTAGGCCTACTGGGACTGGTCATGGGACGAGCTGGCCAGCAACGACCTCTCAGCGATGCTGCAGTACGTGTACGACCAGTCGAACCAGCAGAAGGTGCACTACGTCGGCCACTCGCTGGTAAGTGACACGAACAAAGATAGCTAGAAATGGCAAGTTCAGCGAAATCTTCAGCAACATTCTATGTTGACAAGACTCACAAATCTGTGGCATTGCCATGTGCAGGGTACCTTGATCGCGCTCGCTGCCCTGAGCGACCAGCAAGAGCATATAGGGATGATGCGGTCGGCCGGCCTGCTCAGCCCGATCGCCTTCCTCAACAAGGTCTCGTCGCCATTAGCGCTCGGGGCAGCCGACGTCTTCCTCGCAGAGGTAAGACCCAGAAACTAGCACCTCCGCCGATCAAACGACAGATGATAGATCCGATCGAAAACGATGCTCACACCCTCTATTGTGTTTCTGGTTGCAGGCTCTCTACTGGCTGGGGCTCGATGAGTTCGACCCAACAGGGTAAGCAAACCGTTCGTTTTTTACTAGGCATCGGCCATATATAGGTGTTCTGAGGTTCCGAGAAAGATTGCGTCAGATAACTGAGTGTTGTTGGTCAAGCGGAATTTGCACTTGTGGCAATTCTCGAGCGAGCGGAGCTAACTTCGATTCAAGTAGTTTATGTACCTGCAGACGATTTGACCAACCCTGCTCCTGCCACAACATTTGCACATTTGGATGCTACTACCGTACTTTCCAGAGGATTAGCCTCCAAGGGTATAAGTGTTTTATCCAACTGATGGCTGGGAGTGTGATTTCTCTGCAGGACTGCTGTGCACAATCTGCTCACTGGCATATGCAAGCTACCGGGGGTAGATTGCTACGATCTGTTGAATGGATTTACAGGTTAGGATTTGCACATGCATCTGCTCCCTTTTTCCATTTATTTTCCCCCAAACCCGTTTCTTCCGATTCCGAGCGGTTAGTTTGGAGAAAAATGACTAAACGGCACTGACTAGTGTCGTGCTGAAACTACTGGTGAACAGGTGACAATTGCTGCCTTGACAGCTCCTCTGTCCAGACCTTCCTTGCTCATGAGCCACAAGCTTCTTCAACCAAGAACATGGTTCATCTGGCTCAAAGTGAGTATAGGCAGCCACATCTATTTGCACACGATTTTTATTTTCAAAGGTCTTCACACCGAGAGTCAGTTGAGCCTATACAAGAAATTCCAAGTTAACCTGGCAAATGTTCTTCTGACAAAACAGTGATCAGAAGAGGCATAATCGCCAAGTACGACTACGGCGACGCCAGCGACAACATCAAGTACTACGGCCAGGCGACACCGCCCGTGTACAACGTCTCGGCGATACCCGACGATTTCCCTCTCTTCCTTAGCAGCGGTGGCAGGGACAGCCTCTCCGACGTGCGGGACGTCCAACGCCTCGAGCAGGCGCTGCATTCGCACGACAGCGACAAGCTCACCGTACAGTACCTCGCCGACTACGCCCACGCCGACTTCGTCCTGGCTGGGAACGCCAAGGAGAGAGTCTACCAGGCTCTCATGGCATTCTTCAGGCTCCAGGAGAAATGAGATGGACTCCATGACTATATTTAGAAACGGCGGTTGCCTTGTAAATCTTGTGATAGGAAATGAACTGAATTTTTCTTGTCTTTTTTTATTAGGGTGTGACTATTTCTCAAACGTCCAGTGAGAACTAGTCGAATCACAATGCAAATCAAATGGTGTAGGACTTAACAGCGCACGAAGTTAGTTCTGAGGAACTAGCAAATCTTTTTTTATTAATATAGTAGTACTAGAAAAAGATGGAGATGCTTCAAAGGTAAATTTCATATCGAAGATTGGAAAACACTCAGGGTGCGTTTGGGAAAGTGTTCTTTTTCCTGAAAATACCCTGGTTTTCAGTACTTGAGGTGTTTTTTTAGAGAGAAGTTCTTGCCTCCTTTTTAGTCAAGGATGCATCGGTTGGATCCTATAGGATAAATTCTCTCCACAAACCCATTCCATATAGTAGCCGGCAGCAGCGTTGGCACAACGCTCTTGGGATGCCGGCATTAATTAGCTTCCTTAGTATAGGGACGGCACCGGTTAACCCAATACGGCTGGCCCCAAAAAATTGGATTTTTCTTATCAAATTACAATATTTTGCATATCTTTAAACAACAATAGTTTCAGACAATAATCCAAACATAAAATTAACTTATTCATAAAAGAATTTAAATAAATTCAACTCGGTTTGTTCAAGAATCATGTGGAGTTTCCTCTCCTCTCACATATAATGAACCGGATCATTATGAAGTTGAGTATGAACCTATGTATCTCAAATTTCTTGATGCATGGCGAGGAAAGTAGCAAAATCGGCCGGCACGTGATCAAGTTAGGCAAGAGGT
Source organism: Lolium perenne (assembly GCF_019359855.2). Taxonomy (NCBI): domain Eukaryota; kingdom Viridiplantae; phylum Streptophyta; class Magnoliopsida; order Poales; family Poaceae; genus Lolium; species Lolium perenne. The sequence goes on from NW_027248984.1 coordinate 1,607,824, forward strand.
CCCTAATGATCAAATGGATGATCATCATCTATTGGTTTTTTCCGCTCATTCTCGATGATCATATTGTGCATGATCACACAAATGATCAACTAGATCATTCTGAAGTTGAGTATGAACCTATGCATCTCGCATTTCTTGGTGCATGGCGAGAAAAACAGCAAACTCAGCCGGTAGCTGATCCAATTAGGCAAGAGGTCCTTGATGATCAAATGGAGGCCATCATCCATTGGTTCTTCCCACTCACTCTCCATTGTCATGTTGTGCATAATCACACAACATTTCATCACCTCACACCGAACAATTGCAAACGTTGTTGGAGCACACCAGAAGCATGTTCGACATGCTTTCAACATGCCTCCTCACATTGAGCAAACTATCTCTCTTCTCTATAGCGGGGTCAGGGATTGTCTTCGGAAATGTAATGTAGAGTGGAAAGATACCATCGGCTAGATAATACCCTTGTCATATGTGTGGCCATTGATGTTCTAGTTGATGGCTAGAGCATGTCCCTCAGCTAGTCTTGCAAACACCGGAGAGCGTGCATCACATTGATATCATTGTAAGTCCTTGTCATGCAAAAAGAAAGCATGCCAAATCGAGAGATCATAATCTGCCACGGCTTAAAGCATCACACGGTCACCGGTATGACCCTTGTACAACCCTTGCCAAGCAAATAGGCAATTCTTCCAACCTAGTGCATGCAATCGATGCTCCCGGGTATCCTAGAAAATCCTCTAGCTGCATTTTGTGTCATGATCCAAGTTGTATCTTCTGCATTTGGTGCTCTCAAACAGTCTAGCCCAAACACTCACGACTTCCCAAACAAAATATGTAGACACTCTCGAAGCATGTGGACTCCGACATGAGCAGAGAGTCGTCTTGTGCATATGGAGGAGCTCCATACGCAAGACACCGCATAGCAGCCGTGCACTTCTAAACTAATCAAAAGCCCCACAATTTGGTGTAGTCTTTCTTTAAGTATCTTTCATACTCCCTGACGCCGAACACATTCCGCATGAACAGCCCCTTGTTCATCATGAATTGCCGCTGAAAATCCTTAGGGGTATGTGGTGTTCATCATGAATTGCCGCTGAAAATCCTTAGCGGTATGTGGTGTGTCGTAGTTTAAGTAGTCGTGTTATCGTCGATTATCCAAAATCCCCAAGATGGCATTAGATGAATTTTTAATCTCCCCCTTTTTGGATGATCGATGACAACACGGTAAAAAGCTTTAAGATAGGAAGGAAGCTGTTTTTTAATTCATTGATATATGGAAGCTCCCCCCTGAAGTTAACTAGCAAGTGCACATGAGGAAATTCGTGAGAGCCCCTCCCCCTAAGTCTTGGAATTCGTGGTGTGTTGGTTCGAGAGGCTTCCTGGTATTCCGTAGAGGATCTGGTTGCTGTGGAGAGGTATGAGAAACATGTTATGAGCCAGGTATGTGAGTTGGATCTCCCATCTTGTATTCGCGATGTTTTTCTTCATGAAAGAAGCGAATACCTACTGCAATTTCAATGAACCGCATCAGATGAAGCGCATATGGTAGCTTCTTTGAGCGATTACTGAGGCATAGATTTGCTATGATGTCTCAACGGACTTTGTTTGCCCGACGGATATTTCTCTTTTATTTGTGGTTGAACCTTTTTCTACTTTAATGAAGGAAATGCATGATTTTTTCTGTTTCAACAAAGCATTTACAAGATTGGGGAGGGAGTTGGACATGCTATAATATTGCTAAAAACTAAAAAAAGATTGCTTCAATGAAGCAATTGTGGGTTTGGGAGGCTGGATGGACACGTGTCACTATTGGTTCACCTGGTTTAACCGTGATAAGGGTTAGTCAAAATAAAAATAAAAAACATTAAGGAGGGAGCCCACGAACCAACATTCCCAACCACCTCGTACGCAACTAACGCACCCTGATCAAGGGCACCAAAACCAATTCGATGGTTTGGTCCCCTGTCGCATGCGCCATATAAAGGGTGGAAGCCCCGACAACGATCGATCTGATTGAGTTCACAATATGCTTTTTCTGCCCCCCTACATCCCCACAACCCCGCCGATCTAGGAAGTCACACCAGCAGCGGAAAGATCAAGCTGCACTCCATCGGTGCCAGGGCAGTGCCGCTGGAGACCGGACGGAATCAGGAAGATCCCAAGACCGTCCTCGGCCTCGCTACTTCAAGCCTGCAACGAGTAGACGACCATGTCGACTCCAATGCCCCGTAATGATCATTTATCCCTTATGTGACATGGGTATATCTTACTTGGCATGCGGCATTAGTATCCCTGGTATATGTTCGGGAAGAAGCCCATGAAGCCCTAAAGTCTGGGAGCATCCAAAGCCCAGAACCAGACGTGGAAAGCAATCAAAAGCTCAAATAGAAGCCGACATAAATATAGCCTTATTTTTGTAAATCAGTCTAGATTGGACTCTGAGACCGGCCTCTCATATAAAGGCTAGGAGGAGGCAGCAAGAGGGAGGACTCGGAATACAATCGTTGTAACCCTAGATGTCGTTGCCTAATCGACGTTACCTTGGAGGAGGGATCCTCACGAGGGGGAAAAGTAGGGGCCATAGGGCGGAGTGCACACGGGACGGTGGTACGCGATTTACCCAGCTTCGGAACACCTGCACGATGACAGGGCCTACTGCTGCTTGTCTGGAATTATCTGGGCGCTTTCGCGATGTTACAATGAGTTGTGGTTGTCTCGCTTCTAGCTCGAGATCTCCTCTCAGGGCTCCCGGGATCCGGCTTATAAAGGCACACGGATCTAGGGTTTACATGGAGAGTCCTACCCGGAATACAAGTTGCCTAACTACGGTACAATGTCTTGCCGTGTACGTCAAGGATCCACCTATTCCTAACTTGTCGTCATGGATCCGGCTTCCTTCATGGGCCTTCACGGATCTGACTCCTGGCATAGACCTCTTCGGATCCGGGTACCTCTGTAGGTCGGTTCGGATCCGGGTACCTCTGTAGGGCGGTTCGGATCCGGCTACCTTCCTAGGGCGGTTCGGATCCGGGTACCTTCGTAGGGCGGTTCAGATCCGGGTACCTTCGTAGGGCGGTTCGGATCCGGCTACCTTCCTAGGGCGGTTCGGATCCGGGTACCTTCGTAGGGCGGTTCGGATCCGGCTACCTTCGTAGGGCGGTTCGGATCCAGCTACTTGTTCCTGGGTTGGACATCTTCCATCTTGATCAACAACAACTGGGCTGCCCGGTGGGCCATATTCCATCACTACCATCTGTGGGCCACCCGGGCTTGCCGGAATCGGACCATGTCGATGGTATACCTATGAAGTATATCCACAACAGTAGCCCCCGGAGTTCTCCAAGATTCGCCATTCTTCCATCCAGCCCAGCTTGCGCATGTATCTTCATCCTTTGGCTGGAACGAATAATAGAGAATCTTGAAGGACTCCAAACTTCATATTTCCAACCAAGTATTGGTCGGAAACTTCATGATCCAATGGTCAGATTCTTCGAAGACACCATCCAACGTAATCTTCGGTATGGATCCGACTAGCCAAAATGTAGGTTCGGATCTGACTAGCCAAAATATAGGTGTGGATCCGACTACCCAAAATATAGGTGCGGATCCGACTAACAAAAAATTAGGTGCGGATCCGGCTACCAAAAATTGAGGTGCGGATCCGACTACCAAAAATTAGGTGCGGATCCGGCTACCAAAAAATAGTTGCGGATCCGGCTACCAAATATATAGGTGCGGATCCGGCTACCAAAAATTAGGTGCGGATCCGGCTACCAAAAATTAGGTGCGGATCCGACTAGTTAGCCAGATTTTCGCCATCTTTGAATTTTTTCTTGACATAACCATATGTATGTAGCCCCCGAGCGTTGAGTCGGCTTGCTCCAAGGAGACTCGATGCTCAGAAACTTAGCCCCCAAGCGTTAAGGTGGAAATTTTTCGGCTTTTTGCTCCAAAGAGAACTTCATCGATGTAGCCCCCGAGCACCAAGGTGAATTTACTTGAAAATCCGGCTTGGAGCTCTTAGTGTAGCTTTATCTGACTTAGGTATAGTGTAAATCCCAAGTATCTAGGCGGAAATTTCCAGCACTGATACCCGAAAGGAAACACACTTTTCACCTAAGATCAAACCGCAGCCCCCGAGGGTTGGTTCCGGCTAAGCATAGCGGAATCAAGACTCAAGTTGCTTTTCCAGCTGTGCACGCCATGGATCCGCCTAACCTTCTCCTGGGGCTTCGCGCGGTGCTAGATCTGCTTGAAAACACCTTAAATCGAGGACTGTTGTACGTCCAAGTGTCATGTACCTGATACATAAACATAAAAACATATTTATATTAAATTGTTTCTTTGATCATGTTCAACGAACAAATGTAAGGCGGAACAAAAACGGCCTTTGAACAAATGTTTTAAAGCTGAAACTATGCAGCAGTTGAACAACATAAAACTGTCAAGGCGGAAAAAACTCGACTATCTTGAACAGTTAATGCAATTTATATGTTTTAAGCAAGATCTGGTTTATCCGTTATTCTGGTTTATATGCTTGACTTTTCGCGAGATGGCAAACTTTAAACACAGAACATCTGCTGAGGCGATAGCGCTTAATAGCGAAACAATCAAGAACCTCATAAACAGAGGCCGGTTTTAAGTACCGAGATGTCACTACTAAGGAATCCACACATAAAACAACAGAAAACGTATAGGCCAGAAAACTTAAGCTAACGCCCGAAAGCAGAATTTTTGCAGCGTACTGGAGCCTTAAGCGGCAAAAACAGTACACAGTTTTTCACGAGCGCGAGGCAAATCGTGGGAAAGATATGACCAACAGTGAAAGCGGTAAAAGACTCAGGATATGAGTGAACCAATCTTAATCTCATGATCATAAAATATTAAAATATAAAATATAAATAGGAACTTAGCTGTTTGAGCGGAGTCAATATGGGCCGATGAAGGTGACAAAATTTCCACCTAACCGGATGAAAACAGAGGAGACGGATACGGATGCAGTGTTTGGGGAGCCGGAGTCGACCACGGTAAAAGAGCACCAGAGCTGCCCAATTTCTCGCGGTTCCGGCATCCTCTTGTTTGTCAGTTTACCCGTATGTGAGCTGAGCACAAAAGGATATCTTTGATCGATTGAGCAGCCAAGGTAACTACTACTCCTTGGGACTTGGGCCATGCATGCGAGGCAACAAATCAATCTTTCTTTTCTAGCTGATCGATCCGTCCTTGGACTTGAATTCGACAGCAATCAGGATGTCACGAACGGAATCAGCCAGCTAGGCGGAAAAAATTAATGGCCTACGGATTTATTCTGCCCACCGTTGTCTTCGATCATGTCATGCGCGCCCTTTCAGAACTGTGACCGGATCCAGCCATTGATGGTTCTGGTTTAGATTGGTCTTCCGCAAATCGTGTCCATCTCAAAAGCGGTCCGTGCGAAATTTGGTAGATCCAAAATAGAAAAAACTCTTAAGAGGATTCTGATCCAGATCCATCTTCTCCGAACGTCTCCAGCTCAACGGCGGTCCGTGCGGATTTTGGTAGATCCAATGGTAAAAAACTCCTGAGAGAATTCCTACCCGGATCCACCTTCCGCGAACGTGTCCAGCTCAACAGCGGTTCGTGCGGATTTTCTTCGGCCTTCCGTCGAGCCGGTGCGAGATTGATTATCACGGTCCTGTCGGTGCGGATCCACCTACCAAAATTTAGGTGTGGATCCGACTTCCAAAAATTTAGGTGCGGATCCACCTACCAAAATTTTGGTATGGATCCGGCTACAAAATATAGGTGCGGATCCGACTACCAAAAATAGGTATGGATCCGGCTACCAAAAATATAGGTGCGGATCCGACTACCAAGAACGTAGGCGCGGATCTGGCAACCAAAAATATAGGTGCGGATCCGACTACCAAAAACGTAGGCGCGGATCCGGCAACCAAAAATATAGGTGCGAATCCGACTACCAAAAACGTAGGCGCGGATCCGGCAGCCAAAAATAGGTATGGATCTGGCTACCAAAATATAGGTGCGGATCCGACTACCAAAACCAGAATTTGAAATTTCCAGGTCTAAGGCGGATTTTTCCGTGGAAAGCTCCAGCGACTCGGATCGGATCTTTGCAGCTGCGTCCTACTCGGCGGCGGTCGTAGCTACATTACTTACCAGTGCGTTTCCGTCGAAATCAACGGTCTCGCAGATGAAGATGTGGAAACCGCCCGGTTCCGGCCTCCAGACGCCGCAGGCCCCACGGTGGGCGCCAACTGTCGTTGCCTAATCGACGGTACCTCGGAGGAGGGATCCTCACGAGGGGGAAAAGTAGGGGCCATAGGGCGGAGTGCACACGGGACGGTGGTACGCGATTTACCCAGCTTCGGAACACCTGCACGATGACAGGGCCTACTGCTGCTTGTCTGGAATTATCTGGGCGCTTTCGCGATGTTACAATGAGTTGTGGTTGTCTCGCTTCTAGCTCGAGATCTCCTCTCAGGGCTCCCGGGATCCGGCTTATAAAGGCACACGGATCTAGGGTTTACATGGAGAGTCCTACCCGGAATACAAGTTGCCTAACTACGGTACAATGTCTTGCCGTGTACGTCAAGGATCCACCTATTCCTAACTTGTCGTCATGGATCCGGCTTCCTTCATGGGCCTTCACGGATCTGACTCCTGGCATAGACCTCTTCGGATCCGGGTACCTCTGTAGGTCGGTTCGGATCCGGGTACCTCTGTAGGGCGGTTCGGATCCGGCTACCTTCCTAGGGCGGTTCGGATCCGGGTACCTTCGTAGGGCGGTTCAGATCCGGGTACCTTCGTAGGGCGGTTCGAATCCGGCTACCTTCCTAGGGCGGTTCGGATCCGGATACCTTCGTAGGGCGGTTCGGATCCGGCTACCTTCGTAGGGCGGTTCGGATCCAGCTACTTGTTCCTGGGTTGGACATCTTCCATCTTGATCAACAACAACTGGGCTGCCCGGTGGGCCATATTCCATCACCACCATCTGTGGGCCACCCGGGCTTGCCGGAATCGGACCATGTCGATGGTATACCTATGAAGTATATCCACAACACTAGATCTATTCTAGTAATGTGGCGATTTTGACTCATCATCAATATCGTTGAACCACCTTTGTCTGATAAGCAGAGGAGATCATCAGTGCACCTCTTCTTCCTGAATAACCATGGACAATGTAAACATTGTGTTCTGCCAATGCATGTTTTTTTGCGCTACTTATGATGTTTACACCTAACAATCACGAGTTTGGGGACTCAAGGGAAATATCCCTCAGGGATGGGGACTGAATAGCACTTCTCAATATGTAAAGGATGTGAGAAGGGCATCTAATCTGCGTTCAACCTGTTTCCATCACTAATTTCCTCTAAAAATGCTCTAGAAATAAAATAGGATAGAGGAGTTTATGTGGAATCTGTGAGATTGCCTTTTTTTTACAATTTTTTCAGAAGATTGGGTGTTTAGGAAATATACTGGAGTTATTGTCTGGCAGGTATCATAGATAGATTTGATTTCCACCAGGACCACTACCAATTGTATACAGCAAGTAGCATACAGAGTCGTCGTCCCACCCACTCAGGCCCTCACCTAGCAGCAGGCAGCAGCATGTATACTTGTGGCTACTTTGGTTTCCGGATACAGGACTGCACCCAGGCCCAACAGTGGCAAAGTTGCCTCAGGGGCGAGGGGCAGGGGCGAGGCTGTTCAAGCCTTGACAACAATTTTTCGGTTCAGACTTCATTTGTTCTCGACAGTGCATCTCCAAGGTGCTCTAGACACAGAAATTCAGACTTAGGCAGACCATTTTTGCATGTGTTGTCCATGTTGTTTCTAATCTTGACCTTTTTTACCACGTGCCATTTTATTTTATCGTTCGTTCTTTTTCACTAGTTAATTAACAATGCGAGCTCATTTTGACAGTGTCTCACACTCTCACTGTCTCTCCATCCCTATAACAATCACAGCTCATATGCCCTTCTGTTGAAACAGTAACTGCGGCAAGAATAAACTCCGTCAGCACTCTGCATCACGTACATCCTCTTTACTTTCAGTTACAGTATACCTGTGGTGCATGAATATTTTACATGTCAGACGCCATGATCTTATATGCACTAGCCTACCAATAAACTGTCAAATGATTCTGTTCATCAACCATGCCAAAACATCAGAATAAAAAGTTCCTGCAAAAATCATAAAAGGTAAATGTCAAATATTAACTTTTCATATTAACTTTCCTGGGAGTAATCAAAAGAGAAACATTTGGGCTTCTGCACTAATCAGCACATTACATACTGGCGTGGTTCAGTTGAGGTCAATTGTATGGCCTATTAATGACGTCTTTTTTGGTATAGTGAATATCCAACAAGAGCAGACAGCAGTATCGTCCATAAAACCTGCAGAAGAACGAATTGAGTTAAATTGATGACCATGATCTGCAGTGCCGGTAAATGTAAACTGAACCCTATATTAACAAAAGTTAATGGATCTACAAGCTAAGAGATGAGTAACAATCACCATATTTATTGTATTCCATCTCTCAAGCTTCTTTATCCTGGAGTGCAGATCATCAATCATGCCATCTGTTGAAGAATTTTCTCTCATAGGTGAAGATAAATCAGAATTGAAGCTCCCACCCTGCAATAGGGGTTATCTCAATAGATAAGAATATAAATTGCTGAATATAATTGAGAAAGAACAGCAGCAATAAAATCTCGTCACATGAACATGTCCACTACTATATCACAGGATCAAATCGACAAGTTTCACACATATCACATATGTAGGAAAAATACATCCTCGGGAGTTTGATGTTCAGGAGTGCAATCCAGCCTCACAAAACAAATGTGATGCTTCCGCGCTGGTTATTCAAGCAGAAAATGCAGGTACCAAAAATCACAACAAGGTCACCATCCTTTGCCTATCAAAGGTCCAAATTACTACAAAAAAAAAAAACCTAAACTTCCACAGGAGATGATACAATAGCACCAATCTTTTCCACAATAGTATGAAAACCAAAATTGAAGGCAAACAGAATGTGTAGCGCTGCAGCCAGCTTAGTTGCTGGCCCTGCGCTCTGTTGGTGTTTATGCCTGACAATGGGAGAATGGAGAATTGGGGGTTTGGCAGTTGGGTAGATAGGGTATTTCTCGTTTCTTCTTGTCTGTGTGTTCAGCAAGGATTGCGAGTCGACGAGTCGACAGGTCGTTCTGGGGCAGCGACTCAGAGACTAGTCAAGACTAGTCTCGACTCAGCAAGACTCATGTTTAACACTAAATTACTAATGTGTTTAATGTAGGATAGAATATAAGGCTAGGGATAGAGGAGTGGGGGAAAACCTGGGCAATTCCTTCCAATGGCCAAGGCCTTCCTCTTGTCCATGAACCAGCAGCCTACAGGTTGGGGACAGGGGAGTGGGGGAAAACCTGGGCAATTCCTTCCAATGGCCAGCAGGTTCTTGCAGAGGCGGCGGCCAAGGGAGAGAACACCAAGATGTGTTTTGGCTTTTGGGTTTGAGCGGGGGAAACTGTCTCTCGATCTTGGTTTCACGGGGGAACACAGGGGAAAATGGGAATGGGAGGAAAGAATGGAAAAAATTATAACATGTGGGGTCATTTTTTAAGTCGACAGACTCACAAACCTGGACTAGTCGAGACTAGTCAAGACTAGTCGATCGACTCGATCGACTCATCAAATGAGTCGAGTCGACTGGCCGAGTCGACCTTGCAAATGCGACTCGTAGACTAGTCGTCGACTAGTCTCGACTAGTCTTTCGACTCGCAATCCATGGTGTTCAGGCAATAATAACTGGGTAGGCATGATGCTACATGTACTTAAACCATGAAGTGCACGCTATACACCAGCCTACGCTGAAGTAAAGGTCAGCTCACAATCTTTTTTTTTTTTTTTTTACAACTGCCACGCGATCATATCTTCATGTCTCCCATGTCAATGAATTTAACCAGAATTTATACTATTCATTACTTTAACAACATTCTCGTGTGACTTGAAAACAGAAAATTGTTGAGAAAATATCCTGGAAAAATTAATGATACATGAAGATGAAAGAAACAAGTAGGTAATGATGCTTTGGTCGCCTTAAAAAACAGCTATGAAGACAGGTTACTCAAGAATATATAACACGGGTATAACGTACAAATAAGATCCAAGATGTTGTCTTGAAATTAACATACTTGTGATTGGATGAACTCAACTAGTTCCTGTAGCCTAGCAGCTTGCTGGGTATGAATACCAGCAGGAACATTATCATCCGCTGGTAAACTCTCCAAAATAATTTGAAGATAACTCTGCAAAGCACCAATAAAACAAGAAAATGTACACGAAATCATCAGCAAAGTGTAAATGTTTGATCTAAATGGACAACCTACAGATTTTAAGACCTTTGTCGTGTATGAACCATCTAGGCTGAGAGCAGAAGCAGCAGAGGAAACTATCTCCTTGTTTGTTCCTTTAATTTGAATATATGGATTGGTCACGCCTTGTAGATGGTCAACTTCTATAAGAATCTTCATTTAAATAAAATAAAGTGTTAGCACATAGCAAACAGTGATTAAGACAGATACAATGAATCTATTGTAACATGCAGTGTTGATAAAAGTTACAGCAATCAACATTGCTATAGAGATATTACTGTACAGAAAAGGTAAAAAAACACAAGAAATCTGTCTAATTGACAAAACCACTGTTAAAATCACATCAGGGTTCAAAGTGACTCTGTTTTGAAAGTCAAGCATCGCGAGTATCTGGGTTTGACAAATGTAAGTTTAACGCAAACCGCATACCAACATTCAGGGTCCTAAATCGACTTTCTCTTCCATGTAAGAATATTGTCATTATGCCAACATTAGTTTATATTCACAGTTTCACACATTGGACTGCCAAGGTACCCTAACGTTTTTCTTTGCAAACACGTATTGATTTGATTTCTGAATTGATATGAATATGGATACAGGTTGATAAAAAATAGCTTATTTGAACAAAATGTAACCACTTCTTTACATACATAAACTAAATTGTATTATTGATTGTGGTGTTGGTGACCTTTTATTTGATTTGTGCAAGTCCTAGCTGTAAAGTTCCATAAAAGAAAATACTGTATTCAGCATATTTCAACAATTGTGCATACGCATTAATCAACACTTTCAAAAACCTGATAAAAAAATGGCTGTCCTGAACTATAGACCATTAAATGTACATCAACAGCTAGAACATGGTAAATATTGCACCACAGGTTGTCTGTTGATGAACACCACTGGTCCTTATATGAAATGCACACCTTTTGAGTAACAAGATCCAAGATATACAATGTAATGATATGTCAGATGCGTTAAACTGGACTCTGCAATGATATGATGTTAACAAATTTATTCTAAGAAGCTCCATGGTCCAGGATGTTAATGGGACAATTCTTTCTGTAAACTTGGTACTACTGCGGATAATACGCCTTCAACGTGTTGGAGTTGCTATCATCTATGGTCACTGGCGGAGCTTAGTTGGGGCCAAACTGGGCCATGGCCCGCCCAAGTATTTTGCTAAACGAATGTTGATTACTATGTATCGGAGGCCCATCCGATCAACATGCATTGGCTGGCCCGTGACATTGCCTGTCTCCTTCGCTCGATTTCCCCAGTCTCCTACTCCTTATTTTCTTGACAAAAACCACGATGGGAATGGGTGCACCTCGCAATCCCTAATCTAGCAAGTTAGAAACAAAATAAGCAGTAACCGGTGGAGCATGAGCGGCGCAGAGGCAGCAGTGTCGCGCCCACAACCAGGAGGACGGCCCAAAATCACCGCAGGTGCAGCCTAGTATGGTTAAATCTATAAGACCGTGGATTTGATTAGCATATGTTGATAAAAAATTCAAGTAATGGGTAGCTTGATACGCGATGATAACAAACTTCAGTTCCGGCAAGGCCAGGAATCGCCAAGAAATCTAAAAAAAAAAATTAATGATCTAGTGAACTGGTTTGGTTGAAAACAAATTTATTTTTTGTGTGTTTTCTTCTAGACTGGCCGCCCATGGTTTTGTTTCAAGCTCCGCCACTGTCTATGGTCCTTAATCATAACCCATCCAGCAATAGTAATACACTTATAAAGAACCACAAACCGTAGATCATGGGGAATGCATTTCTTCATTCCAGTAAATTGACTTTCCAAAAATGGAAAATGAATATAACTCATAAGAGAAACAATAACCTTTCCGTCTTGGTAAATCACAGCAGAAGCTTCGATGTATGCAACAGCTTGGTAACTGCAAAGTGGGGAAAGAAAATAATACATCATACTACTTCACTATATTCCAAAGAGATGCGGATGATTTAGCATGCAAATAGTAAGCTTTTGGCATACCAGCTGATGATTTAACTGCCTGAAAACGCACCTTTTTGTGAGATAATCAGTGGTCATATAGCAGGACTAAGTTTCAGGTTTCTACTTATATTGCCAAAACATTTTTTATCAACAACTACTGTCTCCTAAAATTTCCAGGAGTCCATATGTAACATTTTTTTCAAGTATGTTGTAAGAAAGGAAATATGCACTTAGAGCATCTCCAAAAGACGCGCTAAATCACGCCCGCGCGGTAAAAACCGCCAATTTAGCGCGCCCGCGTCGGAAAGTAGCGCTTGAACAGACACACGAAAATAGAGCGCGCGGTAAAAAAATTCCAGCGCGCAAAACTGCGGCCCAGCGCGCTGGGTATTTGGCACACATGGCACCGCGCGCGGTAAAAGAAAATGAGAGAGCGCACAAAAGCCAACTGCCGCTCTGAAACTTCCGCGCGCCGCTCCGCCGCCGCTGAATCCTCCACCCCCTTCTCCTCCGACGCGGAAAATCGACGATGCGCCACTCTCCTGTAGCCACCGCGCATCCAGGCGGCCGAATCGCCTATCCGCCGCCGCCAAATCGCCACATGCACTTCCCGGCATCCGGAGCGCCCGCAAGGTGCTTGAAGGTATGCAGCGCGACCTGTCCGTCTTGGATAAGATTTTGGGATCAAGAGGTCCCCCATGAATGCATGTGTCATCATGCATAACATGATCATCGAGGATGAGCGTGGTTAAGACAATGACTAGTTTCACTATGCGTTGATGGGCCGCCCAGTTCGAGTACGTGGGAGAGAAGAGACAGTGGCCAAGTATATTGCCTCCTACAAAGCTATTCGGAACGAGGATGCTCATCTTCATCTTCAGGATGATCTGATCGAAGAGTGGTGGACATGGAATGGGCAACAGTAATTTTGTCTCATTTGTAGTTGTTGTATTTTATTGATTCACAATTTGTTCTATTGACAATAAACCATCTGATTGTGTTGTAATAATATCGAAACTATTTATGTTTGACTTATTTGGTTGTGTTTGATCTTCCTAGTGCTATATTTCTTGTTGATTTCTGTTTGTGGATGCGCCAGCGCGCTGCATTTTACAGCACCGGGAAAACACATGTTTTGCGCGCGCTATTTTTGTCCCGCGCACGCTAAAACAGGAAATCTGGCACTGTAAACTGATTTTAGCGTGCGGTGCGATTGGGAGTCTGTTGGAGATGCTCTTAATTACAAAATTAAATGAAGACTAGAGAGTACAATGGGTCCCTAAACTTGAATGCAGATACCACATGAACAATGTTCTATTTTTGTAATTTTGGTGCAATTAGCTACAAGTTTGAATGATATGCTGGAAGGGTCTACGACGGGCTGATGGCAAGCTGATGTTGATTTTTTTATTAAAGAGGCCATCTTGTTGACATATGGTATAGCACCTTCATCAGTAATATGTATGTAACATTAATCATATTAGCACTAAATTTATTGAAATGTTCTCAATGGCCTACTAGACAAGTAGAAGAACCTTCTAAGACAGTCTTGAAGGTTAAGAACCTATATGACAAGTCTGATCAAGTATCTTGTGAACTTTTGGTATGAATTTCTCAAGAAAATATGAACAGTGAAGGAGAATACCGTACGACACAACATACCCAAGCTTAAGAAGTCCTGCCACAGTGCTGGCACTAATATCAAAATCAACCTTTGGCTGGATAATAAAATTCCCCTCCCTTATAGGCTGGATAAGTTGAAAAGATGACGTGGTATTATACCATTGACCTGTGTCAATAAAACAGAGATAAAATGGAAATGCAGAAGGTACACAAACCTCTCGTATTAACAATGCAAATCTTCCTTCACATATTCTGACCCTAATACACTCGCCTTCTGTCAGCTGTCCATTTGATTGTATACCAGGAAGTCTTAAGTACACATCAGTGAAGTTCTGGACAGAGCTGCAGACCTTACTGGCATCTAGCACTTTTAGTATGTCTTTGTAGAATACCTATTTTTTATAATAAATGAAGAAAATATTCATAATCATTAACTAGTGGAAACGTGAAGTGTGCCATATAAAGCTGCATAAATTACCTGTTTTGTACTTTTTAAAACAAAAGGTGAGCTTTCAGGAGAGAGCACAGGATCAAAATCGTTTTGAATCTTCAGCTGCAAAGAAGGTAAAGAAACATTGCATGAGTCCAGACCACTATCACATATGACATAAATTAAATAAGCTAATAATACTCATGTCTCTTGTACCAACATGAGCATCGACAAGATGTGGTTCTATATATTGTTGAAATAGCGGAAACACAGTGGTCATAATTTCACTCTGGGAAATAGAAAAGCCTGCACGATTCTTGTCTCTCTGTATTCTTGCAATAAGATGAGAATGAACTCCACCAAACTGGTACAAGGGAATAGAGTTAATCTCCAGATATAGCAGAAAAATGTGACTAGACCAACATTTGTACAATATTTGAAGCACAGAACTTACAACTGCAATCCACAAATCCAGTGATTTCCTTATGGCAGGATGCAAAGTATAGACACCTTCAAAGATTACCTGGTAGTCCAAAACAGGAAGCCAAGAAACAATTTAGATTAATCTATAATGTGTACAAATGTAAGGGCAGAAAGAAAATAATGCTGGGCTGGAAGCCTAAACACAAAGAACTAGAGTGATGTTTGATCATAAAAAATATTTTTATCTGTAGAAAAGCATTGGGCTTTTAACTAGTGACACCAAACTACACAAGTAATTATTTACTGACAAAAATGACTCTCTTCTGGACTCAGTGTTCACCAAGGTAGCAAGGCGATCCCTGCTGATCAAATGAATCATAACAAAAGGCGCTCAAACGACCTAAAACTATGGAAGTGGTAGATGAGTTGAGTTAGTTACCACTCCACATTCCTCGGACACTTGAAACTCCTTGAATCCACTTCTGGTGAACTTTTCGAAGTCAAAGCAAGGGAGTTTTGCTTTATGACTGTTTCTGATCTCTGTAATATTCTGCAGTGCAAAGAAAAGTCCACATTCAACAGGCAGCAAAGAAAAACCTACTACATGCCTATTCACATCATGTACAAAGAACCTAAACTGCACAAGTCAAAACAATATTCTGAAAAGGCTGCAAACAGAATGATGTGGTATGACAACAATTTTAGAGATTAGTGCATCCTCAATAAACAGGAACCTTCTGAGACAATCTTCATGGTGCGCTTCAGCACAAAATCTACAGTTTTGTAGTCAAAAGACCTGGTAAAATTGCTGCTTACTACAAGGTTTCAGAACCATAGCTTTTCAACTAAATTTCCATGGACAGAATTTGGAAGCATATTAAAAAATAAGTTTGAACAATTCTATTTTCTGGCATAAAAGATTGCAATTCACTGACAACACACAAACTGATCTGTGGATTTAGTTAATGAAAATGGCATCACCTTAGTCAGCAAAGCAATATCCAATGAGCTATACTCATCATATTTGTAGTCCCTCACTTGCTCAGGCTTGTAATAACTTTCCAAGCTTATAACTTCACAGCCAATTATGTTGGCCATCTTCTGAGCTAAACTTGTTTTTCCAGATCCACTAGGACCACCTACAAATAAGGGCAAGAAAATAATAATAACTTAACCAAATAGAGAAGAAGCATTCACTGCTAGAGGGAGTGATATCTTTGCTATGAAGTTATAACACACTGGTCATAAACCTGGGCTAGTAGGGGTAAGATTGTTCAAGGCTATTATTTTCAATTTCAATTACACTAAAATAAGATTGGAAGGCGGTCCTGGCGCAGTGGTAGAGTATCTCCACTTGTGTCCTGGAGGTCTTGAAATGCAAGGGAAAGGCTGCCTAGAAATTCCTGTCCCAAGACCCCGCAAATTAAGTAAGGTTATTGATTTGCATGTTTCCACCTCCGTTGATTTCATTATTACCAAAAAAAAATACAGTTGGGTATGTTTTGACTGATATGATTTGCAAATTTACGATGTGAATTCTGACTTCAAAAGGATGAGATTACCAAAGAGGAATCAGGCAACTTTCTTTGATAGAAGAAATATGCAACCGAAGTCAAGTTGAAGAGAGCGCGAACCTGGGTACACCCACGCCTCCCACCAACTGAGCTAGGTTCAGTCCTGTGAATTCTGATTTTGTAACTACCGTATAGTTCATTTTAACTATCTTTGTGACCAGTGTAGTATTTGTATTTAGTGAATAGAAATATTTTCTCTGTTAAGCAGACAATTTCGCCAGTTCAAGAATAAGTTATATTCAACAACAACAACAACCAAGCCTTTCAGTCCCAAACAAGTTGGGGTAGGCTAGAGTTGAAACCCATAAGATCTCGAAGCCAGGTCATGGTTCCGGAACGTGGATAGCTAACTTCCACGCACCCCTGTCCATGGCTAAATCTTTGTCGATATTCCAAACCTTCAGGGCTCTCTTAACGGACTCCTCCCATGTCAAGTTTGGTCTACCACGACCCCTCTTAACATTCTCAGCACGCTTTATCCGTCCACTATGCACTAGCGCTTCCGGAGGCCTCCGTTGGATATGTCCAAACCATCTGAGACGATGTTGGACCAGCTTCTCTTCAATCGGTGCTACCCCAACTCTCTCCCGTATAACGTCATTCCGTACCCGATCCTTTCTTGTGTGGCCACATATCCATCTCAACATGCGCATCTCTGCTACACTTAACTGTTGGATATGTCGTCTCTTCGTTGGCCAACACTCCGCGCCATACAACATCGCAGGTCGGATAGTTGTCCTATAAAACCTGCCTTTTAGCTTTTGTGGCACTCTCTTGTCACAGAGTATGCCAGAAGCTTGGCGCCACTTCATCCAACCAGCCTTGATTCGGTGGCCCACATCTTCATCGATATCGCCATCCTTCTGCAACATGGACCCCAAATATCGAAAAGTGTCTCTCTCCGGTACCACCTGCCCATCAAGGCTAACCTCTCCTTCCTCGTGCCTAGTAGAACTGAAACTGCACCTCATGTATTCAGTTTTAGTTCTACTAAGCCTAAAACCTTTCGATTCTAGAGTTCGCCTCCACAACTCTAACTTTCTATTCAATTACCAGAATAGCACATGCAACAAGTACTGGCATCAGAACACAAGCAAGAAACATGACACTTGAACAACTAGTTACTCCTTAAAGAAAAACTATATACAGGGATGCTCTAAGAATCCAGCACCGTAGACATGACTTGTACAAAGGTTGCAGCAGCATAACTACTGCATATTTGTTCCTTGAAAATTATACGTAGAATTGCCCATATTATGGCAGTCATGTAGTGCAGTACATGTACAAAATATCAATTCAATTAGGATTATGTGAAACTTGGTTTAAAAAAACTTGATTGTGCAACCGAAGTCAAGTTGAAGAGAGCGCGAAAGACAAAGATTAAAGAACTCAGGAATGTGAAATTGCTACCAATAATATCTGAGGCAAAGGGCCATCAGTCACACAAGGTGTGGCAAATAATAGAAGTGTAAAGAAAAGTGTGGCAAATTGTAAAATCCCCCATATGCCTTTGAGCTATGCCAACAAAAAGAGAAGGTCTTATTGTCTTTGTACTTGTCAAGGACCCTGATACTTGATCTATATATTTTACTTGAAATGCTACACTACTCCACATAGATTAGGTAAGATATAAGAAGGTTCATCCATACCAATCCCAACAATGACGGGAAATCCTTTGGTCTCCAACACTGCCTGAAAGGCAAAGATTAAAGAACTCCTTCGATATGTGCATGCATACTGCCTCGAAAATATGTAATGGGGTACATTTACCTGAATTGCTTGAACTGATAGAAGAAGACCCCTATCTAAGTCATAAGAATCTGGCAGGGGTGCTAGCTGGATTTTACTTCTTGAAGAAGAATCTGATAGTCGTTAGAGATAATCATGAGATATTGCACAGAAAAAAAAAAAAACCTTGGAGCCAGTACGAGAAGAAATATGTTTTCCCCTTTTCAAATAAATAACATGTGAAAGCATCACATAATTCCAATCCAAAGTAACAAGTTGAAAACCTGGAATAAACTGCCATTTTCCGAGAGGAGGTTCCTGGTCAAACTTTTTGGGTGGAGACCTAGTCCATGGTTGCGCAAAGTCATCAAGATTTGCAACTCTATCAGTAAGAACACGGATTGGTTTGGGCACAGTAATTTTCTTCTCTTGACTTTCAGTCAGTAGTTTGCTAGATACTGGTGGGGGTGTATTAAGTCGTGGAACCCCTAGACGAATAAGATATATATCAGCAGATAGTTTTTGTTGGAAACACAAAATACTAAAACAAAACTTTTACCTTTGCTCTCCAGGATCATTTCCAGGTAGGACTTTGTTATCCATGGACCCTTTAAACCAATATTAGAAGCTTCTGCTGCAACGGTCTAAAATATGCAAGTCAGTAACATTTTCAGAACATGCCTGAAGTACAATAACAATCAAAATCAAAAGACACCTAAAGGTTTTAAGATGAGGAGTTAAAGGAAATTCAAATGAGATCATCTAGAATTCACCCTCCCTTCACTTGAAAAGTAATAATGAAGCAATGTTAAAGCGCTAACCTTATCAACTGAAAACCTAATTAGAAAAGAAAGCTATACGAGCTCAAAACAGCCTTATAGCTCGTTTGGAAGGGAAAATTTTGTAGAACTTCAGCTCTATGGATAATTACAACTTTGTAATATTGCATATATGTGTTGTAGCTGTTCAAACATTTCTGATTACCCCGTTGTATAAGGTTTCCCTCCATATATATGTATTGCACCTTCTCCTCCTACCCAGCACCCGCGTCTGGTCCCCCCCCCCCAGCGTCTGGTTCCCACCCCGTTAGTATGTTGGTACTTGGTAGGTAAGGTCGTATTAGGGATTCCACTTTAAGTTGGCATCTAGCAGTTGGTTCGGTCTATATAACCTACCACTGTATCTTGTGATAAAAAACAAGAAATGAAACCAAAATTTTACCATATTTATTTTCCTGCAACTTATCTTGCAATTTACCTAGTTTATCTATTGATTCCGTTCAAATCCCTGTTCTTCATGATCCTCTTCTCGTCAGATCCATCAGGATCCTGACAGGCTTGGTGCACAAAGGCAAAACAGCTTGTCACCAGCAATTGTGCATGAGGCACCTACACTCGCATTGCTTGCCCAAAAAGAACTGCAGAGCCTGGATTATACGGTGATACTTAATTGTTGATGCGTTGGCCCTTCCGAAAACGAGTCTAGTGAAGCAGGAGGATGTGGCATACAACTCATCAAGAAGGGCCACATTTAGTACAAGACAGAAGCTACCAAAGTTGTTAAACAAACACCAGGCATGTCTAGGGAATCCACAAGCATGTACTCCAAGAGTCAAGGTTCCAATTTAGCACAAGAACTTCCAAATTATTTAGAGTACCAAGATGAGGATATAGACGTGTAAGTATCAGAGAATGAGGGAGAGACTGGTTGTTACATTCTATTAGCATAAATTTTAACAGAGCAACATTCCAAAGAAATCAAAAGAATGACACAGCACAACTGGCTGATCACGGTTTCGAACTGTTGCTATTACATACAAGCATAAAGTAAACAAACAGTATCCAAGAGTTACCTTCCTACTTGGGCCTTTTAACACCAAAAAGGACTCATTTAGGGTGTCAATGGTCTCTGCTGCTATCAATAACTGATTTCTGTTGACAGTTCTGGATGTACGCTTAAAGCTAACAACAACACTATATCCCAAGGCCAACAATCCTCCAAGAGTTGTACGTCCAACCTGAGACACATTCAAAAATAGGAAAACAATAAAAAAAGGTCAAATCCAGTTGAAATTTCTGTTCTGATAACGTACTAAACCCACCATAAAATGCATAACATTTTATGAATTTGCGCTTCAACCAAGATACATGTGGAAAAGACTACATCACCCCTCCTCGCTAAGGCGCGCATTACCTTTGGTGCTTTACTCTAGTACATACTGAAAACTGGAAATAGCCAAAAGGAGGGGTATGACAGAGAAAAATTGGTGCTGGTTATCTTGGAATGATAAAATGACATGTATTTAGAAACAACTACCTCCGTTCCAGAGGTAGTACTTTTCAATACTAGAATGGCATCTATTAGAGAATGGAGAGAGTATTTTTAACTATTAGATCATTAGCATTCAGTCCACACAAGAACGAATTACTTCCATTAATTTGCACAATTATTGAAAACTGAAGCTACAGTTTCTGCTTCCAGTAATATATCTACTAGTGTGTTTTACAGAACCACGTAAAAATGTGTTTTACAGAAAAGAATATTGTTTTGCTCCACTTGCCTGTTACTGGAAAATTTGCAAGCTACTACTGAAAGCAAGTTATGCAATCCTATACATTATCATATGCGCAGGATATGAAAATTAGAAGTATGGCATACATCAGAAACAAATGAAACCAAAACGGCACATAATCGAATTGATTTATACCAGAAATTCGTAAAAATCAGTAGCTCACCGATTTTGTTTACGCACAACAGCATAAGAGTTCACAGAACATCTATGGTAGACTTGGTAGTAACTAGCAATATATATTACCCTTTTTACTGGACACAGTTTCCTCTATTATATCTATAATAATGGAAAAAGTCAACGAAGAACAAATATGCTTCTATTTTTCCTACACTCATCAGTAATGGAAGCCATGCAGAAGAAACTGCAAGTGAATATGCAACATATCATATCGGTGGCCCGAAATCCGAACTCACTGTTACCCTGGTGCTATATATACTGCTTCCATGAAATTAAGCCCTAAATTGTTCTCAGTACTAAACCATAAATCTGCAGAGGTAAGGTGGTCATGGAAAATCTGGCTGTAGAGTTCGCGTAGGTGCACTGTTCTAGTCTATACTTCCACCGTCAAATGGGCAAAACTGAACCAATGCAAGGTATCTGTTCAGTTCCAGGAATATTTTGCTTGTGTTTGACCATTCAAGTGTTTTGAACCGACCTCGCCTTCCCCTCCCTCCTGGACTTAGTAAGTTAACACCAATTCTCTTCCTTGTACTTGGGGCTAACTTGGTGTCGATATTCAGTTGCTTTTATTATACAATTTAACAATTACAGAGGTTTAAGATGATAAGATCATTTGCATACCTCAAACTCAGCTTTTGGACGGATAATAAAGAACTTGTCAACAATCCGCTGGTCCCCGAGAGACAGGTAATATCTTATACCACATTGTGTAACTTTAATCCAATCATCAATTTTCATTTCTTCAGAAGCAGAAGGCGGCCTAAGGTACATCTCAATAAAGCTGAAATAGTTGTAAGAAAAACGATGGTCACAAGCTGAAATGGTGAACAGACATAAGCCTGGTGAATCTACAAAAGACCTTGATATAGAGCAACTCTGGATGAATGTACATAAAGGTAAAAAGGATACGCACTTCACAGTTTCTGCTTTACTTCTATCGAAAGAATAGAACTTCTGGCCATCTGGTGACTACAAAGACAAAACAAAGTTAAAGAAGCAAAATAACTGCAAATAGTAGGTATAAGAACAAGTAATTAGCAGGTGCACATTCTGGTTGTAGGTTCCGCATAAATATGTACTCCATTTTGTTTTACTATAATTTTGGACTGACAAAGTTTCCACACACATCTTTGATTATTACTAATTCTAATAACATGAGAGTAATTCTGATGATAAATGTATAATTACCATTCCATGTGACAAATCAAGATGGTTTTGTGTGTATTAGTAGTCAAATGTTTGAAAGGTTTATGCCACGCATTCTAGGACAGCAAGGGGATTTATGTTGTCGGATGATTTATTATTGTTTGACATGTGTGGATTTTAATTTAACAATATCCTAAAGCAACTTACACATAAATGACAATTTGGAAACTAATACGATCTCCAAAATACAAATTTAATCAGCAACTTCTAATGTAATATATCTATAGGACCTGATAAATTTATACCATTACAGGCATTTTTTAAAAGCTTCTATTCATCATTTCATACATCTGGTCTGAACAATCATAGAAATATTGAGTGCATCCATTCTAGGATTTTACATATTTTTTACTCGATGGAGTATTGACTGAAGTATGCAAACGTAAGAAACTAGCAGTAAGCAGCAGACGTACTCTAAATGATGTGAGTATAAAACGTCAGGTTAGTTTTCCACACAAGTCTGACACAACCAATATGATTTCTACTCTACTATGTCACATTGTGGTCTCCTAAAAGTGAAGCAAAAGGGAAAATTGACAATCTAAAAGATGGGAACAAACTATACTGCTCAGCTCTTAAGGTACACAATTCAACACTACGTTTAATTTTGATACCCTGGCCATCCACAAGCAACAACAGGTTTTGCCGCAACTTGAGATTTTCAGCCTAAGATTAGAATTAATCAAGGGCAGTTTACATGAATGGTGCATGCAAAGAAAGATGCTGCATTACATTACGTTATACAAAACTCCATACATGATATGTTATCAATCAACAGGAAACCACTGCTGACCTCATTCTTGCATTTTAGCTTGTAGTAGGGCTCGCGGAATGAGCAGACAAAGCTGTTATCAATTCTAATCTGCACAAGCAACTCAAATAGGTTATGTCCAAACTCAATATACAAATGGTAACTACAGACTCAAGAAAAAGAGAAAATTACAAAATGTGTACTTGAGCATGATGCAGGTCTGGCTCAATGTGCTTTCTGAACAGCGGAAATATGCTATCAATCAGATAGTCCAATGAACAAGAATCTCCAATATCGTGCTGAACTTTAGAAAGCAGGCTAAAATGAACACCACCAACCTGAAATCGAGGAAAAGATTACTCGTTTACTTGAGCCATAGCCATTTTTATGTAATTAGAAGATTTTCAACCAATGGTTTACCACAGCAACACGAATGTCTAGCAGTGACCTTAGTGTTGAATGCAGAGCATAAGCACCATCGACAATCACCTATAAGGATAACTTGTATTAGTATAGCAATATGATCTTATCCTAAGGCTGTCAATGATGTATAACATGTATTCTGAGATATCACACCACTCCAGATGACGAAATCTTCAGTTGTCTCCATCCTGTATGTTTCTTCTCTTGAAAATCAACCAGTGGCATCAATGTATCTTTGCCCTTTACTAGATCCTGCTCAGCAGACATGATTGTAAAGCTACTTGTCATACACCTAAATAAGCAGAGAATTGTCAAGATAGCAAGCAAAACAGAGACTATTACATACAAAAGTTACCTAAAAATAGTTAGAAAGTGGATTATTTATTTATTTAGCTACGTACATCAAGTGTAAATAAGAAGAGCAATCACTATTTTTGGAAACATTGGACAGAGGAGAGATTTCTAGTTTGTGTACTGCAGCAGGCAAAACATGGCCCACAAGACCAAAATACCAAATCAATCGGCTGCCACGTGCTCTATAAAACAATGGTACTCCAGAGGGATCGATCTTTTAGGCTTAGAACTGCAACTCATTCACAGAATGCATGCTTAAAATGGCAGAAGTAACTGAACACCCCTTTTTCCCACATTAGCTACCCCCATCTGTACTGTTTGCCAAATTTGCATATCCTATTTCAACTACATGGTATAAAAGAGCTATACCTGATCATCCTCCATCAACTGTTAGGCCAAGTGAACTGTAAGTCGTACAATTTGGTTTTAGACCTTAGGTGACTAAAAGATCACTAACAAAAGACATATACTATTTCACTGTACAGTAGTTGGTGTTTCAGCCAAATTTCATGGAGCACGGGCTTCTTTGGACTCTGTTTTATTACTGTATTTGTTTGTGCAAAGGACTATAGCAGAAAATGGTACCACACCACCAATACAAGAAAATGGGCAGTCCTCTTTCTGGAAAAATAAGTCCAGATACCCGTATGCACCCACCCATGACGGCATAAATTGTAGTACTCTCCTTCAACAGCAACAGACAGCAGGCACCTCTACAGAATGCAACCAAACAGAGCATTTACGCCGCCCACCATTTCTGGCTACACTCTGACTCGTCACTAAAGCAAGCAACCCTGAACGCATCCAATCCCACCCGCAAGTCGAACGGCTCTGAGAGAGGTACCTGGAGGTTGCTGGCGAGGGCGTCGAAGTCAATCGAGTCGATGTCGCTGCCCTCGTCGGCCCCTACCCCCGTGCGATAGTTCTCCATGGATACGATGACGACGCAGCCCAGCACCGATGCCACCTTCTCCGCCAAGCTGAGCAGCACCAACCCCAAATGAAGAACTAATCAATCAGCTCCTTGACAAACGAAAGAGGTTGCGCGCGGGGGAGTATGGTTGTACTCGACCTGGTCTTGCCGGAGCCGGTGGGCCCGCCGATGCCGACGGTGACGACGAGGCCATCCTTGCGCTCGCGCAGCTCCTGGATCGCCTTGACGAGGAGGTAGTAGCCGCGGTCGAATGACTGCATCGGAGGGGGAGCAGCGGATGGAATTAAAGGGGGGGAGAAATGGAGGAGAAGGGGGAGAAGGGGGAGAGGGTTTACCACATGGAGGGGGAGGGACTGGAGGATGGAAGAAGATGAGGAGGCGGCGGCCGCGGCGGAGGCGGATGTGGGGGAGGTAGGGGAGGACGGATGGTGGAGGAGGAAGTCCCGGCCGCCGGCCTCGAGGCAGCGCTGCAGGAGGTCTGCATCCATGGCGACGAGGTGGAGTGCGGAGGAAGGAAGGAAGGGGGAGAGAAATGCTTCCTTCTTCTCCCTGCTTGGAGCTGGAGCTGGGATGGAACTGCCTGCCGTGGTGTTTCTTGGCGTGTTGGGCTCTGGGTCTCTCTGTGTGGGCTGCGCTAGGCCTGGATCCTTGCCTTTTTGGGTGTGTTGCCCAAACTAGCCCTGCCAAAAAAAGATGGTATAGTTGACTACATCAACTATTAGCTTGTGCACCGTCGTCTACAAGATCGCATCAAAGGTCTTAGCAAATAGACTCAAGGAAATTCTTCCTGAGATCATCTCAGAAGAGCAGTCGGCCTTTGTCCCCGGGAGACTGATCACGGACAATATAATTACGGCTTATGAGTGTCTTCACTTTATGAAGAGAAATAGCGCAAAGAAGCACCAACACTGTGCGCGGAAACTTGATATGCGAAAGGCCTATGATCGAGTTGAGTGGGCTTACCTAAGGGCGATTATGATTCGCATGGGGTTTCACCAACGGTGGGTGAACCTTATTATGAGTCTAGTCTCATCGGTATCCTTCTCGGTGCTGTTTAATGGCACGGCCCTTCAGGAGTTCCGACCATCCAGGGGTCTACGTCAAGGTGACCCCATACCCCCCTATT
The DNA here is from genome assembly GCF_019359855.2 of Lolium perenne. Taxonomy (NCBI): domain Eukaryota; kingdom Viridiplantae; phylum Streptophyta; class Magnoliopsida; order Poales; family Poaceae; genus Lolium; species Lolium perenne. The sequence goes on from NW_027248984.1 coordinate 1,633,481, forward strand.
CTTCTTTTCTTACTTGCAGCGGAGGGCCTCTCTGGCCTATTGAAACAAAGTCGTCAATCATCGCATCTCCAAGGGATCAAGGTTGCTTCCACAGCGCCAGCTGTGAATCACCTCCTGTTCGCGGATGATAGCCTGCTGTTCGTCAAGTTTAGTGATGAGGGAGCTATGGAAGTGAATCAAATTCTGGATAAATACTGTAATGCTTCAGGACAACGTATCAACCTTGATAAGTCTTCAATCTTCTTCAGCAAGGGATGCCCAGAGTCTCGTCGGCATTCTGTGAAAACTATACTCAATGTGTCTAGTGAGACACTTAATGAGAAGTACCTGGGAATGCTCTCTGATGTGGGAAGATCCACTAATGGGGCGTTTAAATACCTGAAGGACCGGATATGGAAGAGTGTCCAAGGGTGGCTAGAGAAAACTCTTGCATCGGGGGAAAAGAGGTATTGATAAAGTCAGTGGCACAGGCAATCCCGACTTTTTCCATGTCCTGCTTCAAGTTGCCAAGAGGCTTATGCTTGGCTAACAACTCTATGCTCCGAAGCTTCTGGTGGGGGACTAAAGACGGAAACCGCAAACCATGTTGGGTTTCCTGGGAGACGATGTGCTCACCAAAATTGTCTGGAGGGATGGGGCTCCGAGATATTGAATTATTCAACCTGGCTATGTTGGCTCGTCAAGCCTGGAGGATCCTACAAAATCCGGAGGCTTTAAGTTCAAGAATTCTGAAAGCCGTTTACTTCCCTAATACTGATTTCCTGGAGGCCTCTTTAGGTTCTTCTCCTTCACATGTATGGAGAGCTATCGTGGAGGGGAAGGAGACTATGAAACAAGGGCTCATCACGCGTATCGGGACCGGCGAGAATACTCATGCATGGAATCACAATTGGTTACCGCGTGACTTCATGCTGCGACCACTGGCGTGCCTAAAAGCCAATCCACCTCTGTCGGTTGCTTTCTTCATTAATTTGGACGCTACATGGAATGTGGATCGGCTTAAGGAATTCTTTCTCCTATGGATGTGGAGACAATCTGCTCTATTCCCTTGTGCACCAAGCGGATGGATGACTTTTGGGCCTGGCACTATGAGAAGAGTGGAATCTTATCAGTACGCTCAGTTTACCGTCTCGTGGTTCAAACATAGAAGTGGCGAGAGGATTGATTGGAAGGAAGAGCAGCGGGTTCAGGCACTGCTGCGGAAGGTAAAGCCTGGACGCGTCTATGGAAAGTACAGGTGCCCTCCAAGTTGTGTGTCTTCCTCTGGAGACTCGAGCAACAATCACTGCCTACGGGCGATGTTAGATGCCACCGTCAGATGGCGACGTCGCCCGCTTGCTCCATCTGTGGGGCGGAGGACTCGTGGTGCCACTCCCTAATCAGTTGCACGGTCGCATGATCAGTATGGGCTCTGGTGGACGAAGATATCACTGAGAATGTGAGTATGATCGGTAGCCCGTCAGCCAAGCAATGGATCTTTGATCTGATGGAGACATTGTCCAGAGATAACTTTGATCGATAGCCCGTCAGCCAAGCAATGGATCTTTGCTCTGATGGAGACATTGTCCAGAGATAACATTGTCAACCGAAACCCCAGTTCGGGAGGGTTATGCAGTCCATCCCGGCACCCTGTCGGAGAGGGAAATCACCGCCGGAGGCCTCTACATCGCCATGTCTTCATCCGAGGTGATGCGTGAGTAGTCCTCCACGGGACCATGGGTCCATAGCAGTAGGCTAGACGGCTATCCTCTCCTTGTTGTGCTTCATGTATAGATCTTGTGAGCTGCCTAACATGATCAAGATCATCTATTTGTAATTGCTACATGTTGGTTTGATATGGATCCGATTTATAGAGAGATTGCTTTGGTTGAGATTATGTATTATGTTATTATGATCTTGCATGCTCTCTGTTTCTAGTAGATGCTCTGGCCAAGTAGATGCTAGCGACTCCAAGAGGGAGTATTTATGCTCGATAGTGGGTTCATGCCTCTATTTAACCATGGGAAGTGACCTTGTTCTCTACGGTTGTAGATGTGTTGTTGCTACTAGGGAGAAAACATCGGTGTTCTATTCAAGGGTAGTTTCATCGTTTACTTTACACACATTGCTTAAAGCAATAGTCCGTTGCTTGCAACTTAATACTGGAGGGTGTCGCGGATGCAATCCTGAAGGTGGATTATTAGTCATAGATGTAGTTGGATTATGGTTTATGTATATTGTTGTAATGCCCACATACTTTCATAGCATGTATTCTGCACCAACCATTAGCGTAGAATCTCTATTTGTCAATTGCTCATCTGTAATTTGTTTACCCAACATATTTATTTTATTGGGGAGGCGCCTCTAGTGAACTATGGACCCCGGTCCTTCTTCTTTTAATTGCAATCTTCTACAGCATTTTCCTATTCTTTTATCTGCAAACAATTCTTTTTCCACACGGTTCGTTTAATCATTTGTTTTCAGCAAAACCAGTGAGCTTGACAACCTCGCTGAAAGTTGGGGACAAAGTACTTGGTTGTTTGTGTGCAGGTCTCCACGTTGTTGCTGACGCCGGCAGTGCGCCCTGCCACGAGTTGGTTCGCAACACCTCAGGAGAGAACGTTTTTCTCCTACTGGTCGATAAACCTTGGTTTCTTACTAAGGGAAAACTTCCTGCTGTGCTCATCATACCTTCCTCTTGGGGTTCCACTCAACGTTGCGCATAAATTCTCCTTCATCAACTACGCGCTCAGCAGTTATCTGGAGAAGACGTGAGGCCCACGACCCGAAGCTTTGGAGGCCCAGAAGCCCAAAGAACTTCGGATAAGGAAGAGTTGTAATAGGAATATTGTAGCAATATAGGAAAGGCTCAACATGCCTCTCGCAGTTTGTAACTTATACGACACGAAAAGCCTCGTCTCTACCTCTTATATAAAGGGGAGACGAGGGAAAAGCAAAGGGATCGAATCTATTGTCAACAGAACAACCGTAACTTTAGTCGAGCACCTTTGTCGGCTGTGCAAGGGTACATTGCCCCTATGTGTGGTTTTGGTAATTAATGACAAGCCCTATGGACTAATGTTTTCATTAAGTTTATATGAAGGAATATTCCATAGGTACTACTTGTAGTCCATGTGTTGGATTCAAGTATGGATGCCATGAAGATAAAAGATATACCTTGTGTATTGGCATCAAGATCATCGATCAAGATAGTATGATAGAGCATGAGAAGATACAAGGTTGACCAATACAAAGAGTGAAGAATAGGTTCAAGTTTGGTCAACACATGAAGCATGAAGAATGTGCCACGTGAAGTCACGTGGTATGCCCATGAAAGGATGACAACAAGTAGTGATCGTCATCAAGGTTGAGTTGGGCAAGTTCAAGTTGAGCATCTCGAGAGGATCATATGCTTGAAGCTTGCCGTCCATTTGATGATAATGGACATGTGAAGATATACAATGGAGCTTTCCCATCATAGTGTATGGGGGAGCATTTGTGAGTCTTCGCGAAGTAACGATGATCAAGTAAGCCATTCTGGTTTGAGTGGAGCTTGAAGAGCTATCATCAAGATCAAGTGGGATGCGCAAGGCAAAGGTATGGCCTTGACTAGGTTTTCCTTTTACCGGTCTCAGGGTGGTTGTTGGGAGACCGGATTATAGGATAGATAGCCGCACTATCAAGAGGGGCTTTCGGTTGGGTAACTTGATCACATCGTCTTAGGGAGCTCAATCCTTTGCATACTTTGCATATCCCTATTGCTTCTTGGTGTTTCTCCATGAGAGGTTCTTGAGCTTGTTGCTAGATTTACAATAAGCCCAAGTTCATCAAAAACGGAATTCGTATGACTCCTCTATGACACTTTCAAGGTTGGGTGATTTTACCAGTTATTCATGATATAAGGTTCTACCTTTTATATTCATGATAAAATCTCTCCTACAGATTCTTGAGTTTTTCACTTTCTATAGGATAGCATTTGTTGTTATCTTTCAAACAAAATTGGTTTCATTCAAATCGGAGTTCGGGAACATTTGTTATTAAAGAAAAGGGAAATGCGAAACAAAAAGAAAAAAGGGGAGGAAGATCTCTAATTTTTTTGTTGTTTTCCATTAAGCCTAATTCTCTCTTCAAACACATCATGTTCTAATTCAATATAAATTTCATAAAGATCTCTAATTTTTTTGTTGTTTTCCATTAAGCCTAACTAGTGAAAATAAAAACAAGAAACAAAAAGATATAATTGCAGGACCTAAAGGAAATAGCTTCGAGCACTCACACACCGGCAACAGTGCTAGGAAATAGCTTAGTAGTCGGAGGATTGAATACCTTTTACCTTACCTCCCCGGCAACGGCGCCAGAAAATAGCTTGATGTCTACGCACGCTTCTATTCCTGTAGACAGTGTTGGGCCTCCAAGAGCAGAGGTTTGTAGAACAGCAGCAAGTTTCCCTTAAGTGAATCACCCAAGGTTTATCGAACTCAGGGAGGTAGAGGTCAAAGATATCCCTCTCAAGCAACCCTGCAATTAAGATACAAGAAGTCTCTTGTGTCCCCAACACACCTAATACACTTGTCACATGTATAGGTGCACTAGTTCGGCGAAGAGATAGTAAAATGCAAGTGATATGGATGAATATGAGTGGTAATAACAATCTGAAATAAATATGGCAGCAAGTAAACATGCAGTAGGACAGTAAATAAATGGAGATTCGATATTTGGAAACAAAGCCTAGGGATCATACTTTCACTAGTGGACACTCTCAACAATGATCACATAATTAAATAAAGCTACTCTTAAACACTCTCTTGTTGGATAACAAACACCATTCATTGTGTAGGACTATAAAAGCACACCTCAAGCCGGAGTAAACAAGCTCCACAACATCCGGAGTTCATATTAAAGTATCCTCTAGAGTGCATAATAGACCGTTGCAATTTAGACCGAGTACTAACATAGCATACACACTGTCACCAATAGCTATGAAAGGGGGAATATATCACATCAATACTATCATAGTAATAGTTAACTTCATAATCTACAAGAGATTACAATCATAACCTACGCCAAGTACTACATGATGCACACACTGTCAACTTTACATCATGGAGGAGGAATAGACTACTTTAATAACATCACTAGAGTAGCACATAGATTAATAGTGATACAAAGCTCATGATCACATAAAGATCACACCATGGGAGAGAGAGATGAACCACATAGCTACTGGTAGAGCCCTCAGCCTCGGGGGAGAACTACTCCCTCCTCATCATGGGAGACAGCAACGGCAATGAAGATGGCGGTGGTGTCGATGGAGATGACTCCGGGGGCAATTCCCCATCTCGGCGGCGTGCCGGAACAGAGACTTCTGTCCCCCAAAACTTGTCTTCGCGATGGCGGCGGCTACGGAACTCTTCGTGGAATATCGTCGATTGTGGTAGGGTTTTCGGAGACGGAAGAATTTATAGGTGAAGGGGCAATGTCGGTGGAGTCCCGAGGGGCCCACACCATAAATGGGCGCGCCCCCCTCCTGGCCGCGCCGCCAAGTGGTGTGGGGCCCCCTTGGCCCCTCTCCGTCCCTCCTTCGGTGTTCTGGAACATTCCGGGGAAAATAAGGCCTTGGGCTTTTGTTTCGTCCAATTCCGAGAATATTTCCTGTGTAGAATTTCTGAAACCAAAAACAACAGAAAACAGGAACTGGCACTTCGGCATCTTGTTAATAGGTTAGTTCCGGAAAATGCATAAAAACGATATAAAGTGTATATAAAACATGTGAGTATTGTCATAAAATAAGCATGGAACATAAGAAATTATAGATACGTTTGAGACGTATCAAGCATCCCCAAGCTTAGTTCCTACTCGCCCTCGAGTAGGTAAACGATAACAAGGATAATTTCTGAAGTGACATGCTACTATCATAATCTTGATCAATACTATTGTAAAGCACATGAGATGAATGAAGTGATTCAAAGCAATGGTAAAGATAATGACTAAACAACTGAATCATATAGCGAAGACTTTTCATGAATAGTACTTTCAAGACAAGCATCAATAAGTCTTGCATAAGAGTTAACTCATAAAGCAATAGATTCTTAATAGAAGGTTTTGAAGCAACACAAAGGAAGATTTAAGTTTCAGCAGTTGCTTTCAACTTCAACATGTATATCTCATGGATAATTGTCAACACAAAGTAATATGATGAATGCAAATAAGCAAGTATGTAGGAATCAATGCACACAGTTGACACAAGTGTTTGCTTCTAAGATAGAAAGAAGTAGGTAAACTGACTCAACATAAAGTAAAAGAAAGGCCCTTCGCAGAGGGAAGCAGGGATTACTCATGTGCTAGAGCTTTTATTTTGAAAACATGGAAACAATTTTGTCAACGGTAGTAATAATTCATATGTGTTATGCATAAAACATCCTATAAGTTGCAAGCCTCATGCATCGAATACCAATAGTGCTCGCACCTTGTCCTAATTAGCTCGGATTTCCATGGATTATCATTGCATTACATATGTTTCAACCAAGTGTCACAAAGGGGTACCTCTATGTCACCGGTACAAAGGTCCAAGGAGATAAATCGCATTTGATTTCTCGATTTTGATAGATCTCAACTTGAGGACATCCATACCGGGACAACATAGAAAACAGATAATGGACTCCTCTTTAATGCTTAAGCATTCAACAACAGATAATATTCTCATAAGAGATTGAGGATTAATGTCCAAGCTGAAACTTCCACCGTGATACATGGCTTTGGTTGGCGGCCCAATGTTCTTCTCTAACAAGTAACAATATGCATACTCAAACCATTCAACTCATGGCAAATCACCCTTACTTCAGACAAGACGAACATGCATAGCAACTCACATGATATTCAACAAAAGTGTAACAGTTGATGGCGTCCCCAGAAACATGGTTACCGCTCAACAAGCAACTTATAAGAAATAAGATACATAAGCGACATATTCTTTACCACAATAGTTTTTAAGCTACTTTCCCATGAGCTATATATTGCAAAGACAAGGAATGAAATTTTAAAGGTAGCACGCAAGCAATTTACTTTGTAATGGCACAGAAATACCACATAGTAGGTAGTTATGGTGGACACAAATGGCATAAGTTTTGGCTCAAGGTTTTGGATGCACGAGAAGCATTCCCTCTCAGTACAAGGCTTTGGCTAGCAAGGTTGTTTGAAGCAAACACAAGTATGAACCGGTACAACAAAACTTACATAAGAACATATTGCAAGCATTATAAGACTCTACACTTTCTTCCTTGTTGCTCAAACACTTTTACCAGAAAATATCTAGACCTTAGAGAGACCAATCATGCAAACCAAATTTCAACAAGCTCTACGGTAGTTCTCCACTAATAGGTTTAAACTACATGATGCAAGAGCTTAAATATGATCTACTTGAGAGCTCAAAACAATTGCTAAGTATCAAATTATTCAAGACAATATACCAATTGCCACATGAAACATTTTCTGTTTCCAACCAAATAGCAATAAGTGTAGTGATGACCCACAAGTATAGGGGATCGCAACAGTCTTCGAGGGAAGTAAAACCCAATTTATTGATTCGACACAAGGGGAGCCAAAGAATATTTGTAAGCCTTAACGGCGGAGTTGTCAATTCAGCTGCACCTGGAAACAGACTTGCTCGCAAGAGTTTATCGGTAGCAACAGTTGTATAGCAGTAGCAGTAGTGAAATATCAGCAGCAGTGTAACAAAGACAGCAGTAGTGATTATAGTAAACAGTAGGATTAAAATACTGTAGGCACAGGGATGGATGAACGGGCGCTGCATGGATGAGAGAAATCATGTAACAATCAAGGTAGGGCATTTGCAGATAGTAATAAAACAGTATCCAAGTACTAAACAACCATAGGCATGTGTTCCGTATATAGTCGTACGTGCTCACAATGAGAAACTTGCACAACATCTATTGTCCTACCAGTCGGTGGCAGCCGGGCCTCTAGGGAATCTACTGGTAATTAAGGTACTCCTTTTAATAGAGCACCGGAGCAAAGCATTAACACTCCGTGAACACATGTGATCCTCATATCACTGCCTTCCCCTCCGGTTGTCCCAATTTCTGTCACTTTGGGGCCTCGGGTTCCGGACAGCAATATGTGTATACAACTTGCAGGTAAGATCATAAAGCAATGAATATCATCATGAATTGATAACATGTTCAGATCTGAGATCATGTCACTCGTGCCCTAGTGACAAGCATTAAGCATAACAAGTTGCAACAATATCATAAAAGTACCAATTACGGATACTAGGCACTATGCCCTAACAATCTTATGCTATTACATGAACAATCTCATCCAATCCCTACCATCCCCTTCAGCCTACAGCGGGGGATTTACTCACACATGGATGGGGGAAACATGGCTGGTTGATGGAGAGGTGTCGGTGGTGATGATGGCGATGATCTCCTCCAATTCCCCGTCCCGGCGGAGTGCCAGAACGGAGTTTCTGGTCCCGAGATGGAGTTTCACGATGGCGGCGGAGTTCTGGATGTCTTCTGGCGATTTCATCTAACCCCCGTGCGTTTTTAGGTCGAAACCCTTAAGTAGTCCAGAGGGGAGCGTCGGGGGCTGCCCGAGGCGTCGCCACCATAGGGCGGCGTAGCCCAGGGGCCCACCGTGCCGCCTTGTGGGGTGGGCGCCTCGTGGCCCCCCTCCTTCTTGTCTTCTGGCTCCGTTAATCCTCTGTGAAAATAGGCCCATTGGAATCAATCCCGGGGATTTTCCTGAAAGTTGAGTTTCTGCACAAAAACAAGACACCAGGGCAATTCTGCTGAAAACAGTGTTATTCCGTGTTAGTTGTATCCAAAATACACAAATTAGAGGCAAAACAATAGCAAAAGTGTTCGGAAAAGTAGATACATTTTGGACGTATCATGCAGCAGCTTTCAACTTTTGCCATGAACATTAAAAGTAAAACGAAGAACACAAGTGTTCAAATGAAAAAGCGGAGCGTGTCTCTCTCCCACACATGGATTGCTAGGATCCGAATTTATTCAGAGAATGAAAATAACAAAACGAAAATAAAACACACAGACGCTCTAAGTAAAGCACATAAGATGTGACGAAATAAAAATATAGTTTCACTAGAGGTGACGTGATAAATTGTTGATGAAGAAGGGGATGCCTTGGGCATCCCCAAGCTTAGATGCTTGAGTCTTCTTGAAATGCAGGGATGAACCATAGGGGAATCCCCAAGCTTAGACTTTTCACTCTTCTTGATCACATTATATCATCCTCCTCTCTTGACCCTTGAAAACTTCCTTCACACCAAACTCAAAACAACCTCATTAGAAGGTTAGTGCATAATCAAAAATTCACATGTTCAGCAAGGACACAATCATTCCCAACACTTCTGGACATTACCCAAGGCTACTGAAAGTTAATGGAGCAAATAAATCCACTCAACACAGTAAAAGAGGCAATGTGAAATAAAAGGCAGAATCTGTCAAAACAGAATAGTCAGTAAAGACAAATTTTTTAGAGGCACTTAACATGCTCAGATGAAGAAGCTCAAATTGAATGAAAGTTGCGTACATATCTGAGGATCACTCATGAATTTTCGCAGATTTTTCTGAGTTTCCTGCAGAGAGATCTACTCAAATTCGTGACAGCTAGAAATCTGTTTCTGCCCAGAAATCCAAATCTAGTATCAACTTTACTATCAAAGACTTTACTTGGCACAAAAATGCAATAAAATAAAGATAAGGAGAGGTTGCTACAGTAGTAACAACTTCCAAGACACAACAAAACAATAGCAAAATAAAAACATGGGTTATCTCCCAAGAAGTGCTTTCTTTATAGCCATTAAGATGGGCTCGGTAAATTTAATGATGCACTCGCAAGAAATAAGAGTTGAAGCAAAAGAGAGCATCAAAAGTAAATAAGATACACTTTTAAGTCTAACCCACTTCCTATGAAAAGGAATCTTGTAAATAAACAAGTCATGTAAGCATAACGCAACAAGCATAGAAAGGCAACACAAGCGCAACTTCAAGATTCTCAACATAAAGAGGGGAAACTTAATATTATTAAGATGTATATAACCATGTTTCCCTCTCTCATAATAACTTTCAGTAGCATCATGAACAAACTCAACAATATAACTATCACATAAAGCATTCTTATTCACATGCATAAAAGTATCATTACTCTCTGATGTCTACGGGTGCTTCTATTCTTGTAGACAGTGTTGGGCCTCCAAGAGCAGAGGTTTGTAGAACAGCAGCAAGTTTCCCTTAAGTGGATCACCCAAGGTTTATCGATCTCAGGGAGGAAGAGGTCAAAGATATCCCTCTCATGCAACCCTGCAACCACAAAGCAAGAAGTCTCTTGTGTCCCCAACACACCTAATAGGTGCACTAGTTCGGCGAAGAGATAGTGAAATACAGGTGGTATGAATAAATATGAACAGTAGCAACGGCACCAGAAAAGTGCTTTGCTGTCCAGGACTGGTGTGTGGTTGATGGTGGTAATATTGCGGACAGTACAGATGCAGTAGAACAGTAAACAAGCAGCGATAGCAGTATTTAGGAACAAGGCCTAGGGATCATACTTTCACTAGTGGACACTCTCAACATTGATCACATAACAGAATAAATAAATAGATGCTAGACTCTACACTCTCTTGTTGGATGATGAACACCACTAATTGCGTAGGGCTACAAGAACCCTCAATGCCGGAGTTAACAAGCTCCACAATATTCAATGTTCATATTTAAATAACCTTAGAGTGCACGACAGATCAACACAACTAAACCAAGTACTAACATAGCATGCACACTGTCACCTTCATGCTATGAAAGGAGGAATAAGTCACATCAATACTATCATAGCAATAGTTAACTTCATAATCTACAAGAGATCACAATCATAACCTACGCCAAGTACTACACGATGCACACACTGTCACCATTACACCGTGCAGGAGGAATAGACTACTTTAATAACATCACTAGAGTAGCACACAGATAAATTGTAATACAAAACACATTGCAATCATAAAGAGATATAAATAAGCACTTCACTATGCCATTCATAACAGTGAATAAGTATTCTGTGAAATATAGCCTAAGAGACCCACACGGTGCACACACTGTCACCTTTACACACGTGGGACAAGGAGTCTCCGGATATCACATAAGTAAAATCCACTTGACTAGCATAATGACATCTAGATTACAAGCATCATCATATGAATCTCAATCATGTAAGGCAGCTCATGAGATTATTGTATTGAAGTTCATAGGAGAGAGATTAACCACATAGCTACCGGTACAGCCCTTAGCCTCGATGGAGAACTACTCCCTCCTCATGGGAGACAACAGCGTTGATGAAGATGGCGGTGGAGATGGCAGCGGTGTCGATGGAGAAGCCTTCCGGGGGCACTTCCCCGTCCTGGCGGCGTGCAGAACGAGAACTCCTGTCCCCCAGATCTTGGCTTCGCGATGGCGGCGGCTCTGGAAGGTTTCTCGTACCGTGGCTTTTCCGTATCGAAGATTTAGGTCAGGGACCTTTATATAGGCGAAGAGGCGGCGTCAGAAGGTCAACGAGGCGACGACACAATAGGGGGGCGCGGGCCCCCCTTGGCTGCGCCAGGGTGTCATCTGGTGGCCCTGTGGCCCCTCTCTGGCGACTCTCGGGTGTTCTGGAAGCTTCGTCCAATCCTAAGACTCTGGGCGTTGATTTCGTCCAATTCCGAGAATATTTCCTTACTAGGATTTCTGAAACCAAAAACAGCAGAAAACAGGAACTGGCACTTCGGCATCTCGTCAATAGGTTAGTTCCGGAAAACGTATAAATATGACATAAAGTATGCATAAAACATGTAGATATCATCAATAATGTGGCATGGAACATAAGAAATTATCGATACGTCGGAGACGTATCACTCTCCACATAAGCAATTTTATTAGTAATAGTGGGAGTGAAACTATCACAACCATCATTGTAATCATCATAAATTGCAGGCATGGTATAATCATAATAAACTTTATCCTCCATAGTAGGTGGCACCAAAATACCACTATCATTATAATCATCATAAATGGGAGGCAAAGTATCATCAAAGAAATTTTTCTCCTCAAAACTTGGGGGACTAAAAATATCACAACCAGCTTCCCCAAGCTTAAATTCTTCCATAGCATTAGCAATAATAGTGTTCAAAGAGTTCATGCTAATAACATTGGTACAACTATTTTTCAAACAAAGTTCCATGGGTTTTTTAATTCTCTCTTCAAACACATCATGTCCTAATTCAATATAAATTTCATAAAGATCTCTAATTTTTTTTTGTTGTTTTCCATTAAGCCTAACTAGTGAAAATAAAAACAAGAAACAAAAAGATATAATTACAGGATCTAAAGGAAATAGCTTCGAGCACTCACACACCGGCAACAGTGCTAGGAAATAGCTTAGTAGTCGGAGGATGTGAATACCTTTTACCTTACCTCCCCGGCAACGGCGCCAGAAAATAGCTTGATGTCTACGCACGCTTCTATTTCTCAGAGATGTTGGGCCTCCAAGAGCAGAGGTTTGTAGAACAGCAGCAAGTTTCCCTTAAGTGAATCACCCAAGGTTTATCGAACTCAGGGAGGTAGAGGTCAAAGATATCCCTCTCAAGCAACCCTGCAATTAAGATACAAGAAGTCTCTTGTGTCCCCAACACACCTAATACACTTGTCACATGTATAGGTGCACTAGTTCGACGAAGAGATAGTAAAATGCAAGTGATATGGATGAATATGAGTGGTAATAACAATCTGAAATAAATATGGCAGCAAGTAAACATGCAGTAGGACAGTAAATAAATGGAGATTCGATATTTGGAAACAAGGCCTAGGGATCATACTTTCACTAGTGGACACTCTCAACAATGATCACATAATTAAATAAATGTCAACACCCGGATTTTTAAGTCCAGATGCCTATTATGTCATTCATCGCAATCCCAGGAATATTGTTTTTGCGAGACATAATAGATTAATATCACAACACATCATTTATTACAACGCATAATTGTCTTACAACAAAGGATCACATGATCCAGTCTCATTACAATACTAGATGATCCATTGATCAATTACAAAACACATAGCGGAAGCGAAGTAGCGTAGCGGTCGTGGTCCATCTATTCCACAGGCAACTGTTGACGTCAGGAGTGATCCTAGTTGTCGTAGACGTCCTGCTGTCCTTCTTCCGGGTTCCGGTACTCCTCTTCATAGTCTGGCCATTTGAATAGCCAGGGACAAAGCCATGAGTACTTTAAAGTACTCGCAAACTAATACTAAGGTAAACACTATCAACTATAGTAAGGGGGTGCTAAGCTCTAAGTTTCATTTGCATAAAGCTAGTTTTATTTCATAAACACTTTAATAATCAAAAACCTTCACTTGCTCAACTAACTCAAGCGGGAACATTAGTGTCATTCCCACAACTCAGTTGTGATTCAAAGTCAAAGTCACCTTTCAATTCAAATCACAAGGCACCATTCAACTTTTCAAGTTCAAAATCACCCTTCACATGTCACATTTTGAAAGAAAAATGGTCTGATGACGGAACAGTATGGCCTTTCCAACCGTCCATAACCGTGGACGCGGCTATTCGAATAGATCTACACTCTGCAGAGGTCGTACACTTGTGCCACAACATTTGCAATAATCCGTCAGGGTTAACTGGCCCTGATTTACCACACTCCGTGTGCGGACTACCAACCATAACCTTTCACTTACATATCTTAGTATAGGCATCTCTCCCCATGAGCTTGGCCTCCCAGTGAAGACAAACTGTCAGCCTGGGAACTGCACAGGGCTTGGGCCGGACATTCACCTCATTTCACGTCATATCACATCACTTCACTTTTGTAGAGGCAGCCTCCAGCATAACCCCGATGACGCTTGTTTAGAGGGAACCCATACTAAGATACATAAACTTCTAGTTAAGCCCTACCCATATCAGGTATTGTGGGGGTACTTGCAAAATTGGAATGGTATCGCATCCAAACCCAACCATCAGTTTTTGTAAAATTCACCAAGTCATTCACCAGTCATATTCACCTTCAAAATCTTTCAATAGAATGACTCATCATTCCAAGGTTTTCAAAGTCTTTTCATTTCACAAGTTCCCATCTAGAGTAGTCAATTCTGATATTGAGCACTAGCAACTAGTCCTGAGGGATGCTAAATATCTTGGAGCTTGCTAGGCTAATTTTGATACTCTTGTAGTACTCTATTTCTAGACCAAAGTTAACTATAAAAGCAAGTTATAAATAATCAAAAACCAAAGCTTGTAAGAATAAAACTGGGAAATAGGATCATAAGCATAAAGTAAAAAGTAGTGGTGGGTGTGCCTTGCTCTAGTAGAGCTTTGCACTTTGCAAGACTATTAGCTTGCAAGGGTGTTAGCTTGCATTGGTAATAGCTTTCAAAATAACATAGCTTGCATTGGTAATAGCATGCAAGAATACTAGCTTGCCTTGAGTGGTGTACTGATCAAAGTGGTCTTCCTCTTCCGGGAAGTAGACTTCTTCCTCCTCTTGATACTCCTCGGTACTAGCGTCTAAAATACGAATACGAGGATACAATCACCAAACAATTCATTGGCTCTTCCCAACATCACATATATTCACACAAACTATTCTATTCACATAATTAATACAATTTGGTGCATTGGTGGTATTGTTTTGAGGAAGAATAGTTTCCTCTCATTGAATCTTCTTTAAGATTTAATTTCTCAAATCATCACACATGAATTTATGTTGACCTAGGTCAACCATTCATCATCATCACTTGAGAAAATGATTTAAATGAGGTAGGGATACCTCATACCATTTAATAGTGACTATTATGATTTAAATCTCCAAGTATTTCATGTGAGAGTTTTTGACCCGGGGTTCAAACTTCATATGAAAGTACTTGGGACAAGATTTAAATGAAGTAAAACACCTCATATAATTTACACAAGTAAACTAGCATCACTTATTACTATTAAGTGGGTAAAAGTGTTGTTATCTTATTTAGGAAAAATAATTTCCTCTCATACTAAATAAGGTGTTGCTTTTAATTATTCAGAGATATAACTTCTTCTCATTGTCTCATTAAGATTTAATTTCTCTTATGAATAAAATATGACCTAGGTTGACCCAAGTCAACCTCTTCATACTTATCATTTGAGAAAGTGATTTAAATGAGGTGAACACCTCATACCTTTTAATCCTAACAAGGTAAAGATTTAATATCATCAACAATTCATATGAGACCTAAATGACCAGAGTCTCTACCTCATTTTGAATTGTTCATGACAAGATTTAAATGAGAGAAACACTCCCATAGGATTTAATAATTTGTTGGAACAATTTATCATGCTACTATGGCAAACATTTAGTATAAGTGAACAAATATGAGACCAAGCAACCAGGGTTATCACACTACTTCATACAACTTGAGAAGATGATTTAAATGAGGTGCTATACCTCATAGATTTGAAATCTTAAATTTGGACAATAATTTAAATGGGCTAGAAATGGCCAGATAGCCATTATTTGAATCTAGCCCAAGATCATATGAAACAACTATAGTATTTTATTACATAATAAATTAGACCACATCAAATGTGATTTTTGAGAGGTGGAACCACCTCAAAATAGTTTATGGTTGATTTTTAAGATTTATTTGAAGTTTGAAAAGTTACTGATTTGTTATTTTTACTATTCAAATTCTACAACATATTTTGATTTGAATCCAGTGTGGTTGGATGGGGCCTTTCATGAGCTTTCTAAATATATAAAATTTGTCAAAATTGGTTCAGTGGTTTTGAAAATATTCAATTTCTAATTCAGCATCAGTATTGAATTTGACACAGATTAATTAAACGGAATTCAAACTGGTGGGCTTGGCGGGAAAGAATTTGGGCCAGAACAAGGGAGAAGGGGTTGGGCTGGCCCAACTACGCATCCGACGCGAGCGGGCCACCTGACAAGGTGGGCTCCACCAGTCAGTGCCTCTTTAAACTGCGAATCGGTACGCAGGAGGTGAGCCGTAGGATTAGATTTGGGATCGACGGTCCACGGCCTTCGTCGATGGCGACGAGAGGCGCGGCCACTGGCGGCGACGGTGGGGGGTCGGAGGCTCACCGGCGGCGCGGAGAGGGTCGGCGAGGCGCGGAGAAGAAGTTGTCGAGGAAGGAGGCAGCTTTGTGCGGTCTCGTCGCCGGGGGTGCGCAGCAACGGCGGCGCTCTTCTCAGCACCTCCGCGGCTCCGGTGGTCAAATTGGACGGCGGCGGAGGCTAATCGAGCAAGGCGAGTGGACGAGGAGCTTGAGAAGGGGAAGGTGAGCAAGATTGGTGTGGAGAGCTAGGTGCGGGGATGCCTCCTTTTATAGCGGCGAGGGAGGGCAGCGCGGCATGGTTCGGTCGGTCATGGTGACGACGGTAGGGGGGTCGCAGGGTGCGGCGATGATGCTCTCGTGCAGGCGACGTCATGGCGGAGCTGTAGAGCTTGATTGTGGTGAAAACGAGGGCCGATGGCGCTCGTCATCGTCCTCGCACTCTGGCGGCAGTGGCGGGTGG
Source organism: Lolium perenne (assembly GCF_019359855.2). NCBI lineage: Eukaryota > Viridiplantae > Streptophyta > Magnoliopsida > Poales > Poaceae > Lolium > Lolium perenne. The sequence continues at coordinate 1,650,063 of NW_027248984.1, forward strand.
TCGCCGATCATGGCGTCGTGCACAGGGTTCCCGCGGGCCAGTGAGGTTGTCTGGGAGGCTGCTGGCGTCATGGCGAGGCGACTGGGGCCTGGGCAGAGTGAGAGGAGGCGTGAGGCGATGGGGCACAGCGGCGTTCCGTCGCGTCCAGGGTTGCCATCGGGCGCGTCCTGGCGCGGGTGAGCGTCTTCTGGGCGCGTCTGGGCGTGGTCTGGACGAGCAGCTGCTGGTCAATGCCGACGTCGTCTCGGGTCAGCGCGTGCATGGTCAGCTTCAGGAGGGTCAGGGGAGGTCAGCTGACAAGGTGAGAGGTGATGGATGGGAGAGGAGGAAGGGATGGCATGTGAGGTGTCAAGTGGCCGGCATGGTGTGGGTTTTGGGTCATGGTGACCAAGAGAGAGGGGAGCAGTGGCTTGTACTGGTGATGGGAGGTGTGAGGGAGCTCCAGGGCAGCAGGGATGGTCAGCTTTGGACTTGGTCCAAGGTGAAAATGAGGTATGGGCACAAAGTTTACTCCTGCCTGCCAGGTGTTTGGTTAAATGCCCGCAAGAGAAAAAGTTTCAAATTTTTGAAAATCCTTTGGTGGATCTCAAACATATATTCATAGAAGTGGAATGGTGGTGGTGGTGGTCAATTTGGTGAAGAAATGCAGAATGGCAAAAGTGAGATGATCTTCTCTTTATTTCAAAGTCTCCACTTGGCAGCACTATACTGGTCAACCTGGTCAACAAGAGGTGTGGTGGTCAACATGAAAGTTGTTGACCTTGACATGGTCTTGGATGACATGGAGAGAGTTGACTAAGTTTGGTTGAGGAATCAGAAGATAAAAGGGTGCAAAGTGGTGAAGATAATATAAAAGTGACATATGACCATTATCATATGTGAATTGAAATTGAGATTTCCTTTGATTGGATTCTTGTTTCTTTGATGCAATTGTGTTTGTTTATCACATATAAGAGTTTTACAAGCAATAGATCAAGCAATGGTGGCCTTGGTTGAAGATTTGCAAATTGGGCTAAGTGTATGTGAGGGAATTTTGGGGATTTTCTCACTATGTGATTTCTCTTCATTTGAATTGACTTTGGTTGACTCTAATGTGATTCTTATTGGTTTAGAAACATTTTCAAACCATTGAAACTAATTAAAAGGGTCTTGGTCAAAGATTTGCAAAAATGGCCATAACACATAAGAGGTGATGTGTTAAGTTTTATTATTTTTGAAAAGGGTTCACCTTGCTTCACTTGGGCATGGGTTAGGGTCAATTTAGTGTTATATTAGGTTGAGAGATGGTTTCACACCATTTGGTCAAGGTTTAAAGCCATAGGTCAAAGTTTGGTGGAATGGCTATGTGGCACATATGCTTCTATGCATATGTTGTATTGATTTTTGATTTGAGTGTTCTTGGCCCAATTGATGTTGTTGAGTATTGAAATGGTATTTGGAAGTGATCCAACCATTCACAACAAGTCCTAGGGTCAAACTTCTCAAATTCACAAATTTGCATTTTTCTCACATATGCCTCTATGGCATTTTTAGTTTCTTTTTATTTCTTTTGGAAATCACTTGGATTTGGTTTGATAAGTACTAGGTAAGGTGTATGAAGGTTTTCCAAACCTCTAAGCAAAGTAGCAAAGCTTAGGGTAAAGTTTTATAAAAATAGCCATAGGCACATATGCCTTTTTCTTATTTAATTCTCTTTTTATTTCATTTTAACTAGGGTGGTGAGAAGAGGGGTGAGGTTTAGGGTTTTGTGGGGTTCTCAAAGGTTCACCACCATTTAGCATAATTAATAAAGATAGGGTTCAAGGTTTACCTATTAGGGCTATATGTCCCCCTAGGTCTTTTATTTTATTTTGGGTTTCTCAAAAATAGATCCAATTGATTTAAGGAGAAGCTTAGGGTTTAAGGTTTTTCTTATTTGAATTATTTTTCTTGTATTTTATTTGATTGGTGATCTTCACTTGATCACTTTGGGGTTTTAGGGTTTAGCACATAAGCATAATAACACTCATCATGGCAAAACACAAGATTTAAACAAGGTCTATATGTATCAATCTTATTTTAATAAAAGTTTTTGTTGGTTCCAAAATTTGGAACTAGGGAAAATTCAATTTGTTTGTTTTGAAATTTTTGGGTTGTTACAAACCCTTCCCCCCTTAAACAAATCTCGTCCCGAGATTTTAAGAAAAGTTAGGTTCCTAAGAGAGATTGAGCATTTTAATAACAGGAGGACATACTTGGCATTGTCTGGGGTGCTTCCTGAGCTTCAGTGGCAGTCATGTGGTAGAAACGTCCGTTGTTGTTGTTCTGGTTCCTTCTTCCAGCAAAGCGGCGCTGTTGTTGAGCAGGTGCTGCGGTATTGGCGGCAATCCTGGCAAGCTTCTTGGGGCACTCCTTGGAGAAGTGACCCACAACTCCACATTCATAGCAGTTGACGGTGGATTTGTCTTTGGGGTTGACGGGGGTAGCATTGCTTCCAGTCCTTGGGGCGGTATTGGGGTTGTTGTTGTTTCCATTGTTGTTCTTGTTGTTGGGGCGGTTGTTGTTGTTGTTGTTGTTCCCTCCGTGCTTCGGGGGTCCTCCGTTGTTGTTGGTGTAGTTGGGGCGATAATTCTGGGCAGGGGGCTTGTTGTATCTTGGGGTGAATCCTCCAGAGGAGTTATTTCGATACTTCTGGTTATGGTGGGGTCCACTCTGGTTCATCATTCTTCTCTTGCGGTTTTCGTTGGCCTGATGCAGCTTTCCTTCCATCTGTATGGCTGAGTCTACCAGGGCTTCTAAGTCAGCGAACGGAATGTTCACTAACACAGTTTGCATCTCGTCGTGCAGTCCGTTCAGAAATCTTTCCTTTCGCTTCTCATTGGTGTCGGTCTCATCCGGGGCGTACCTTGACAGAGTAAGAAACCTGTCGCGGTATTCCACCACGGACATTCTTCCTTGCTTGAGTTCACGGAACTCGTCTCTCATCTTTTTGATCAGTCCTTGGGGCACATGGTATTTGCTAAACTTAATCTTGAAGTCTTCCCAGGTCATCATCTGTCCTGCATTCATGGCACGGGTGCTGGTCCACCAAGCTCTGGCTGGTCCTGCCAGATAATGGGTGGCAAACAGCACTTTCTCTGCGGCTTCAACTTGCGCAACTTCGAGGTTGTTCTCCATGGTCCTGGAGCCGATCATCGCATCGAGGGCTCTTCGGTCTTGTTGAATACCGGAGGGTTGGTGTTCTGGAATTTCTTTAGCTTTGATCCTGGGTGATCATGATGGCCTTGATTGTTACGAGCTATCTGTTGCGTGCCGCAAGGTTGGCTTGGCGTTCAGCTCTTTCGACTTCTCGGTCTGCCATCATTGTCTGCATGCAGCGGTTGCATCATCGCGTCGTTGGTGCGATTGGGAGGGGCCATCTGAACATGGATGTAGATGATAAGATAAGAGGGAATTTTCTATGGTTTGTTTTGTTAAGTTTAAAAGTTCATAAAATTGAAAACTTGAGTAGTGTTGCGGGGGTAAAAACCAACAACACTTTTTCATTCATACCAAGCATCATACATTACAAATCTAACACACCGTTGGTTTGAAGAACCATTCATCGCTCTACGATACAAGGGGGATCCTGATACAACTCACACCTACTTAAGTGCTTGGGTGATACTACTCTTCAGGGGGGGGTTTCTTCGTCTTCACGGGTGAGGTGCTTGGCGAGAGGCGAGGGCGTTGTCCAAATCCCTGCGGGTTTTGTACCGCTGAAGTCCCGAGGTGCTTCATAGGGGTTCATCTTTGGTTGTGGTGGGGGCATGGTCATTGATCTTCCCATGGAGTCATGTCTTGGGTAGTAAATGAAGCGAGTGTTCTTGATCTTGTCCTCATTTTGTCCACACAGACGGAAATTGCTTCTTGCATAGCTTTGTCTAGTCCTTCCTTCCAAGTGTTTCCCGTTACATGTAAAACCATATGGTTTCCCATCTTGGGCATCAAGCTTCCTTCGTAGATCGCAGAGACGTCCCACTGAGGTGGTTCTCCTGACTGAGCCTTGAGGGGTATTCCGAAGAACTCGGGATACGGATGTCCCAGATAGTCCACCAGTTGCTTCAATTCCTTTTCGAAACTTTTGTCGTCTCCGGATCCAAGCTTATAGGACTCCCATTGGTACTTCATCTGTGAGCAAAGAGGAGGAGTAAATTTAGAGAAGTATTCAAGTGTGCAAAATTTTAGATAGTGCTACAAAGAAAGTAGAGTATGAATTTCTCATTTTGAAAAAGATTTCAAGGATAAGAGTGAGAATAAGTTTTTCACAATTATTCACTTCTTTGGTTTTTGAAGCTAAGTTTTGCAGACGTTCATTCTAACTAGGGTCTCCTAAGGTCAAACAATGGCTCTGATACCAACTTGTCAACACCCGGATTTTTAAGTCCAGATGCCTATTATGTCATTCATCGCAATCCCAGGAATATTGTTTTTGCGAGACATAATAGATTAATATCACAACACATCATTTATTACAACGCATAATTGTCTTACAACAAAGGATCACATGATCCAGTCTCATTACAATACTAGATGATCCATTGATCAATTACAAAACACATAGCGGAAGCGAAGTAGCGTAGCGGTCGTGGTCCATCTATTCCACAGGCAACTGTTGACGTCAGGAGTGATCCTAGTTGTCGTAGACGTCCTGCTGTCCTTCTTCCGGGTTCCGGTACTCCTCTTCATAGTCTGGCCATTTGAATAGCCAGGGACAAAGCCATGAGTACTTTAAAGTACTCGCAAACTAATACTAAGGTAAACACTATCAACTATAGTAAGGGGGTGCTAAGCTCTAAGTTTCATTTGCATAAAGCTAGTTTTATTTCATAAACACTTTAATAATCAAAAACCTTCACTTGCTCAACTAACTCAAGCGGGAACATTAGTGTCATTCCCACAACTCAGTTGTGATTCAAAGTCAAAGTCACCTTTCAATTCAAATCACAAGGCACCATTCAACTTTTCAAGTTCAAAATCACCCTTCACATGTCACATTTTGAAAGAAAAATGGTCTGATGACGGAACAGTATGGCCTTTCCAACCGTCCATAACCGTGGACGCGGCTATTCGAATAGATCTACACTCTGCAGAGGTCGTACACTTGTGCCACAACATTTGCAATAATCCGTCAGGGTTAACTGGCCCTGATTTACCACACTCCGTGTGCGGACTACCAACCATAACCTTTCACTTACATATCTTAGTATAGGCATCTCTCCCCATGAGCTTGGCCTCCCAGTGAAGACAAACTGTCACACTGGGAATCGCACAGGCTTGGGCCGGACATTCACCTCATTTCACGTCATATCACATCACTTCACTTTTGTAGAGGCAGCCTCCGGATAACCCCGATGACGCTTGTTTAGAGGGAACCCATACTAAGATACATAAACTTCTAGTTAAGCCCTACCCATATCAGGTATTGTGGGGGTACTTGCAAAATTGGAATGGTATCGCATCCAAACCCAACCATCAGTTTTTGTAAAATTCACCAAGTCATTCACCAGTCATATTCACCTTCAAAATCTTTCAATAGAATGACTCATCATTCCAAGGTTTTCAAAGTCTTTTCATTTCACAAGTTCCCATCTAGAGTAGTCAATTCTGATATTGAGCACTAGCAACTAGTCCTGAGGGATGCTAAATATCTTGGAGCTTGCTAGGCTAATTTTGATACTCTTGTAGTACTCTATTTCTAGACCAAAGTTAACTATAAAAGCAAGTTATAAATAATCAAAAACCAAAGCTTGTAAGAATAAAACGGGGAAATAGGATCATAAGCATAAAGTAAAAAGTAGTGGTGGGTGTGCCTTGCTCTAGTAGAGCTTTGCACTTTGCAAGACTATTAGCTTGCAAGGGTGTTAGCTTGCATTGGTAATAGCTTTCAAAATAACATAGCTTGCATTGGTAATAGCATGCAAGAATACTAGCTTGCCTTGAGTGGTGTACTGATCAAAGTGGTCTTCCTCTTCCTGAAGTTGACTTCTTCCTCCTCTTGATACTCCTCGGTACTAGCGTCTAAAATACGAATACGAGGATACAATCACCAAACAATTCATTGGCTCTTCCCAACATCACATATATTCACACAAACTATTCTATTCACATAATTAATACAATTTGGTGCATTGGTGGTATTGTTTTGAGGAAGAATAGTTTCCTCTCATTGAATCTTCTTTAAGATTTAATTTCTCAAATCATCACACATGAATTTATGTTGACCTAGGTCAACCATTCATCATCATCACTTGAGAAAATGATTTAAATGAGGTAGGGATACCTCATACCATTTAATAGTGACTATTATGATTTAAATCTCCAAGTATTTCATGTGAGAGTTTTTGACCCGGGGTTCAAACTTCATATGAAAGTACTTGGGACAAGATTTAAATGAAGTAAAACACCTCATATAATTTACACAAGTAAACTAGCATCACTTATTACTATTAAGTGGGTAAAAGTGTTGTTATCTTATTTAGGAAAAATAATTTCCTCTCATACTAAATAAGGTGTTGCTTTTAATTATTCAGAGATATAACTTCTTCTCATTGTCTCATTAAGATTTAATTTCTCTTATGAATAAAATATGACCTAGGTTGACCCAAGTCAACCTCTTCATACTTATCATTTGAGAAAGTGATTTAAATGAGGTGAACACCTCATACCTTTTAATCCTAACAAGGTAAAGATTTAATATCATCAACAATTCATATGAGACCTAAATGACCAGAGTCTCTACCTCATTTTGAATTGTTCATGACAAGATTTAAATGAGAGAAACACTCCCATAGGATTTAATAATTTGTTGGAACAATTTATCATGCTACTATGGCAAACATTTAGTATAAGTGAACAAATATGAGACCAAGCAACCAGGGTTATCACACTACTTCATACAACTTGAGAAGATGATTTAAATGAGGTGCTATACCTCATAGATTTGAAATCTTAAATTTGGACAATAATTTAAATGGGCTAGAAATGGCCAGATAGCCATTATTTGAATCTAGCCCAAGATCATATGAAACAACTATAGTATTTTATTACATAATAAATTAGACCACATCAAATGTGATTTTTGAGAGGTGGAACCACCTCAAAATAGTTTATGGTTGATTTTTAAGATTTATTTGAAGTTTGAAAAGTTACTGATTTGTTATTTTTACTATTCAAATTCTACAACATATTTTGATTTGAATCCAGTGTGGTTGGATGGGGCCTTTCATGAGCTTTCTAAATATATAAAATTTGTCAAAATTGGTTCAGTGGTTTTGAAAATATTCAATTTCTAATTCAGCATCAGTATTGAATTTGACACAGATTAATTAAACGGAATTCAAACTGGTGGGCTTGGCGGGAAAGAATTTGGGCCAGAACAAGGGAGAAGGGGTTGGGCTGGCCCAACTACGCATCCGACGCGAGCGGGCCACCTGACAAGGTGGGCTCCACCGATCGGTGCCTCTTTAAACTGCGAATCGGTGCGCAGGAGGTGAGCCGTAGGATTAGATTTGGGATCGACGGTCCACGGCCTTCGTCGATGGCGACGAGAGGCGCGGCCACTGGCGGCGACGGTGGGGGGTCGGAGGCTCACCGGCGGCGCGGAGAGGGTCGGCGAGGCGCGGAGAAGAAGTTGTCGAGGAAGGGGAGGCAGCCTGTAGCAGTCTCGTCGCCGGGGGTGCGCTGCAACGACGGCGCTCTTCTCAGCACCTCCGCGGCTCCGGTGGTCAAATTGGACGGCGGCGGAGGCTAATCGAGCAAGGCGAGTGGACGAGAGCTTGAGAAGGGGAAGGTGAGCAAGATTGGTGTGGAGAGCTAGGTGCGGGGATGCCTCCTTTTATAGCGGCGAGGGAGGGCAGCGCGGCATGGTTCGGTCGGTCATGGTGACGACGGTAGGGGGGTCGCAGGGGTACTGGCGATGATGCTCTCGTGCAGGCGACGTCATGGCGGAGCTGTAGAGCTTGATTGTGGTGAAAACGAGGGCCGATGGCGCTCGTCATCGTCCTCGCACTGCGGCGGCGGTGGCGGGTGGTCGCCGATCATGGCGTCGTGCACGGGGTTCCCGCGGGCCGGTGAGGTTGTCCGGGGAGGCTGCGGCGTCATGGCGAGGCGACCGGGGCCTGGGCGAGTGAGAGGAGGCGTGAGGCGATGGGGCACGGCGGCGTTCCGTCGCGTCCGTGGTTGCCATCGGGCGCGTCTGGCGCGGGTGAGCGTCTTACGGGCGCGTGGGCGTGGTGTGGACGAGCAGCTGCTGGTCAATGCCGACGTCGTCTCGGGTCAGCGCGTGCATGGTCAGCTTCTGGTGGGTCAGGGGAGGTCAGCTGACAAGGTGAGAGGTGATGGATGGGAGAGGAGGAAGGGATGGCATGTGAGGTGTCAAGTGGCCGGCATGGTGTGGGTTTTGGGTCATGGTGACCAAGAGAGAGGGGAGCAGTGGCTTGTACTGGTGATGGGAGGTGTGAGGGAGCTCCAGGGCAGCAGGGATGGTCAGCTTTGGACTTGGTCCAAGGTGAAAATGAGGTATGGGCACAAAGTTTACTCCTGCCTGCCAGGTGTTTGGTTAAATGCCCGCAAGAGAAAAGTTTCAAATTTTTGAAAATCCTTTGGTGGATCTCAAACATATATTCATAGAAGTGGAATGGTGGTGGTGGTGGTCAATTTGGTGAAGAAATGCAGAATGGCAAAAGTGAGATGATCTTCTCTTTATTTCAAAGTCTCCACTTGGCAGCACTATACTGGTCAACCTGGTCAACAAGAGGTGTGGTGGTCAACATGAAAGTTGTTGACCTTGACATGGTCTTGGATGACATGGAGAGAGTTGACTAAGTTTGGTTGAGGAATCAGAAGATAAAAGGGTGCAAAGTGGTGAAGATAATATAAAAGTGACATATGACCATTATCATATGTGAATTGAAATTGAGATTTCCTTTGATTGGATTCTTGTTTCTTTGATGCAATTGTGTTTGTTTATCACATATAAGAGTTTTACAAGCAATAGATCAAGCAATGGTGGCCTTGGTTGAAGATTTGCAAATTGGGCTAAGTGTATGTGAGGGAATTTTGGGGATTTTCTCACTATGTGATTTCTCTTCATTTGAATTGACTTTGGTTGACTCTAATGTGATTCTTATTGGTTTAGAAACATTTTCAAACCATTGAAACTAATTAAAAGGGTCTTGGTCAAAGATTTGCAAAAATGGCCATAACACATAAGAGGTGATGTGTTAAGTTTTATTATTTTTGAAAAGGGTTCACCTTTGCTTCACTTGGGCATGGGTTAGGGTCAATTTAGTGTTATATTAGGTTGAGAGATGGTTTCACACCATTTGGTCAAGGTTTAAAGCCATAGGTCAAAGTTTGGTGGAATGGCTATGTGGCACATATGCTTCTATGCATATGTTGTATTGATTTTTGATTTGAGTGTTCTTGGCCCAATTGATGTTGTTGAGTATTGAAATGGTATTTGGAAGTGATCCAACCATTCACAACAAGTCCTAGGGTCAAACTTCTCAAATTCACAAATTTGCATTTTTCTCACATATGCCTCTATGGCATTTTTAGTTTCTTTTTATTTCTTTTGGAAATCACTTGGATTTGGTTTGATAAGTACTAGGTAAGGTGTATGAAGGTTTTCCAAACCTCTAAGCAAAGTAGCAAAGCTTAGGGTAAAGTTTTATAAAAATAGCCATAGGCACATATGCCTTTTTCTTATTTAATTCTCTTTTTATTTCATTTTAACTAGGGTGGTGAGAAGAGGGGTGAGGTTTAGGGTTTTGTGGGGTTCTCAAAGGTTCACCACCATTTAGCATAATTAATAAAGATAGGGTTCAAGGTTTACCTATTAGGGCTATATGTCCCCCTAGGTCTTTTATTTTATTTTGGGTTTCTCAAAAATAGATCCAATTGATTTAAGGAGAAGCTTAGGGTTTAAGGTTTTTCTTATTTGAATTATTTTTCTTGTATTTTATTTGATTGGTGATCTTCACTTGATCACTTTGGGGTTTTAGGGTTTAGCACATAAGCATAATAACACTCATCATGGCAAAACACAAGATTTAAACAAGGTCTATATGTATCAATCTTATTTTAATAAAAGTTTTTGTTGGTTCCAAAATTTGGAACTAGGGAAAATTCAATTTGTTTGTTTTGAAATTTTTGGGTTGTTACAATAAAGCTACTCTTAAACACTCTCTTGTTGGATAACAAACACCATTCATTGTGTAGGGCTATAAAAGCACACCTCAAGCCGGAGTAAACAAGCTCCACAACATCCGGAGTTCATATTAAAGTAAACTCTAGAGTGCATAATAGACTGTTGCAATTTAGACCGAGTACTAACATAGCACACACACTGTCACCAATAGCTATAAAAGGGGGAATAGATCACATCAATACTATCATAGTAATAGTTAACTTCATAATCTACAAGAGATTACAATCATAAACTACGCCAAGTACTACATGATGCACACACTGTCAACTTTACATCATGGAGGAGGAATAGACTACTTTAATAACATCACTAGAGTAGCACATAGATTAATAGTGATACAAAGCTCATGATCACATAAAGATCACACCATGGGAGAGAGAGATGAACCACATAGCTACCGGTAGAGCCCTCAGCCTCGGGGGAGAACTACTCCCTCCTCATCATGGGAGACAGCAACGGCAATGAAGATGGCGGTGGTGTCAATGGAGATGACTCCGGGGGCAATTCCCCGTCCCGGCGGCGTGCCGGAACAGAGACTTCTGTCCCCCGAAACTTGTCTTCGCGATGGCGGAGGCTACGGAACTCTTCGTGGAATATCGTCGATTGTGGTAGGGTTTTCGGAGACGGAGGAATTTATAGGTGAAGGGGCAATGTCGATGGAGTCCCGAGGGGCCCACACCATAGCTGGGCGCGCCCCCCTCCTGGCCGCGCCGCCAGGTGGTGTGGGGCCCCCTTGGCCCCTCCCCGTCTCTCCTTCGGTGTTCTGGAACATTCCGGGGGAAATAAGGCCTTGGGCTTTTGTTTCGTCCAATTCCAAGAATATTTCCTGTGTAGAATTTCTGAAACCAAAAACAGCAGAAAACAGGAACTGGCACTTCGGCATCTTGTTAATAGGTTAGTTCCGGAAAATGCATAAAAACGATATAAAGTGTATATAAAACATGTGAGTATTGTCATAAAACTAGCATGGAACATAAGAAATTATAGATACGTTTGAGACGTATCATGCGCCACAGCTATTTTTTGTATCAGCGGCGCACCTCTACATGATGCGCCATTGTTATGTAAAGGGGGTGATGGACATGTTTGGGCACCACTTAGTAGCGACTAAGTGGTGCCCAAACATTTCCACACCCCCCCCCCCCGTGGATCGCCTTTTCGGGTTTGGAAAAAATAAAAGATACAGATAGAAATTTCAGAAAATAAATTCCTTCGAGATGACCATATGTTATGCCATCTAGTTTCAATGAAAATTTAAAACCATGAATTTCGATATATTATGCAAAATGGCGTTATTTTTCGGTAAAATGGGATTTCTGGTTGCATACGACCTCCGATGAAAAACTTTTTTATATCAAAAAGTATCTACGCGAAATTTCCTATTCGAATTCAACCGCCTACGGCTGTTTGGAGAAAAAATGGACTCTTCATATTCAAAACAGAAACAGGACTTTTTTCAGGTTTTAGATTTTGGGCAAAAAAATAGAAAAAAATTAGCGGTGGCGCACCCATGCCTTGGTGCGCCACTGCTAAGCTTCCCGCCCACGAATTTCAAAATGGGATTCAAAATGGTAGGAGCCGGCCACTTACCCCCTCCTCCCTCCTCCTCCACACATTCTCCTGCTCTCATTCTCCTCTCCTCCTCCTGCTCTCCTCCTCTCCTCTCCTCCTCCCTTTCATCCTTTTCTTCTACTTCTCCTTTCACTCCGGCGACCTCCTCCACTATGTCGACCTCCGGTGACGTCACTTTCTGGCGAGCTCCTCCACTATGGTGACCTCCGGTGACCTTACTTTCCGATGACCCTACGACGACCCTCCGTCGACCCTCTAGCCTCCATTACCTCTGGCCTTCGTCCTCTTGTTCATCCTCTCCTACATCCTCCATCTCCTCACCTCTCCTACCTCTCTCATCCATCCTCACCGGCGGCTAGTCTAGGAAAAATGAGAATGAACATTGCACAAATAATTCTACCAACAAGAACGAGAAAAAATAACGAGCCAAAAAAATTCGAAACAAAATGTGCCAGATCCAGATCCAGATCTAGAAATTTCAAATTTAAGTAGTGGCGTACCTTGTTTCTATCCAGTGGCGCTCCTCAGACATTTAGGAGTGGCGCACGATGAAGCTAGTAGTGGCGCACTACCTGGTGCGCCACTGCTAAGCCAAATAGCAATGGCGCACCACTAGTGCGCCACTGCTAATTGTTAATAGTGGCGTGATAGTGCGCCACTGATGGCAAAAACAGGTGCGCCGCTGATTGCCTGTTTTCTAGTAGTGTCCCCATCACGCGGCCTGCAAGCCTCCCGCCGGCCTGTGCCTCGGCCCGACCGGACCGCCGACCGGCCTCCTCAGCGCCTGGTCCGGTCGGCCGGCATGTGCGCCGGCTGGGCCGAATTTCCTGTGCAGTTTTTACTGTTTTCCTCCCCAACTATTATTTCCCCTCTTTGGCTATAAATAGTATTCTTCTACCTTGAGCTGAGTTAGTTCTTCCCCTTCTTCACCTCCATTGTTGCTATTTGAAGAACTTGCTTCCCCTCTTGATTCCTCCCATGATTCTTGCCCATTCTTGAGGATTTGAGAGAGGAGATCTAGATCTATAATCCCCACCAATCAATTTCTCCTATAAGTGAGGGGAACCCTTTGGATCTAGATCTTGGAGTCTTTTGTTGACTTTCCCCATTGTTCTTCATCTCTAATCTCATCCTAGCATTTGTTGCTTGGGTGAGATTTGAGTGTGAAGGATTTGAACACCTTTGGTGTTCTTGCTTTGCATCATTGCATAGTGTTGAGATCTCCACCACGATTAGTTCGAGTGAGAGACCATGAGCTTGTTACTCTTGGAGGGAGACCTCCTAGTTGGCTTGGTTGGTGTCCCGGTGATCTCTTCGTGGAAGATTGTGAAGGGGCCCGGGCTTCTCCTTCGTGGAGCTTGTGAAATGGTTGTGGAGCTTGCCATCTCCGGAGTGGAGGAAAAGCTAACCATAAGGAAAGTGCCATTATCCTTCGTGGGTGTGGCTCAGAGAATAGGGTGAGCCTTCGTGGCGTTGGGGAATCCTTCGTGGGACCTCCACTCCTCCAAACGTGACGTACCTTCTTGCAAAGGAAGGGAACACGGGAATACATCCTCGTCTCCGCGTGCCTCGGTTATTTCTATACCCGAGCTCTCTTTCCTTGTGATAGCCATCATGCTTGAAGTACATATATCTTGCTATCACTTGTGCTACATATATCTTGTGCCTATCTTGCCTAGCTCTAGTTTTTATTGTTACACTTAGTTGAGCTTAGCATATTTAGGGTTTGTGCTTGTAATCCAAACGTTAGTTTAATTCCGCATTCTTACAAGACAAATCCGTAAGAGTTTTTAATTGCCTATTCACCCCCCTCTAGGCGACATCTCGATCTTTCAGGCTGAAACCTTCAAGATCTACTTGCCCTCTACTTCTTACAAAACCCTAAGTCTACAATCTGTAGGCATTGACAAGTTAATCCCATGTCATTACGAGCACACGGTACGATCGGATTTGACCGTACCAAAGTTCGCCAAACATACAACCTCCTTCGACAAAATCTTCAATTCTTTTGTTTCGTGGTCACGGATGCGGTACGGGCGCGTGGTACGGTCGGCTCCGGTCGTACCGATGGTCGCGAAAGTTACTGGAACCTGCGAACATCAAAAAAATTATGTGCAACTTTCACGTGCCTTTATGCATCGACATTACCTCGAAAATGGCTAAGGAAAAAACAACAACATATATATATCAAGAAGGTGCAACCGTTAGTATCGATAATCAAAAAGACATTGTTGCATAACTTATTCTCCTCTTTTCCAAGGATCTCATGAACGCTCTTTATTGAAACAAAACAAAACAAAACAAACAAATAAAACTAAGCATTAAACTTGAATAAAAACTCAATAAAAAACTTTATTGAACGTGGGTTGCCTGCCATAAAGCGGTTCTAGTTAAGGTCAATTAGCTTGACGAAGATGGTGGTCACTTAAGAGTTGGAAGTGGAAGTCCCACTCCGAAATAGTTGGCTTTCAAAGTGATGATCCCATCATCATTGGCCTTCTTCTTTCTAGGGAAATGTACTACAAATGGGTCTTTGGATGGTAGTCCAATTCTCACATTCCCTCATGTAAATTGGTCAGCGCTTTTATAGTTCTAAGAAATGGCATTCCTAAGATTATAGGAGCTATAGGATCTTCAGGCATGTCCACAATAATGAGATCAATGAGAGCAGGACATCCTTTAATCTCTACTATAATATTATCTTTTATCCCTACAACTTGCCTATATGTTGAATCAGCTAAGTGCAGTCTTAGCTCAGTTGTTCTAAATGGCCCCATTCTGAACTTATCAAATAGAGTTTTTGGAATTGTGGAGCCGCTTGCACCAAGATCACAAAGTGCAGCCACCTCATTAGTTCCAAAATGGATTTTAATAGTGGGCTCAAATATATCATCAAACTTAGCTGGAAGTTTCTCAGCCAGCTTCTTATACTATTGCTCTAAATCACGGACTTTGCATGCTACGTCATGTATAAATTGACGGTACCTTTCATCATTACATTTGTTGATAATGTGGTGTCTTACCGTGACCGTTTTATTGATATCTTCCACATAATACTCAGGTCTTGGAGCATTTCTATAGTCCAGTTCTTCAAGTGCTTCTCCACTTCTTTCAATCCTCATCATATTAAGTTCTTCAACGTGATTTGGTTCTGGTTTACCAGCAAATCTTGCAATTATAATAGTTTTACTTTCATCTATCTTCCCCAGTTGTGTCTCAACGGTCTTCGTTCTCTACTGTAAGGCTTGGACATTATTCCTGAGACAAAACGGTTTGGTTAGATAAATTCCCCATCAAAGTGCTATGATTTTCAATAAACTTTGTAAGGGTACTATTTTTTCAGCTTGACCATGCATAATTTTTTTTAAAGTACTTTCAACCGAAGTATTACCATTGCTTGCTCCATTACCGTTGGTAAAATTATTGTTAGGAACTCCTGCATTATTATTATACGTTCTAGGAAAATTAGAACCATAATTTTGATTCTTACATGCAAAGTTATAAGAATTTCTTGCTATGAAGTCTATTTCCTCAACTTTAGTATTAGTGATGGCATTAACTTGGGTAGTTTCTTTACCCTTCAGAATATGTAACAGCTCATCTAACTTTGAAGTGAGTTCTTCATTGTTACCTTCGGTGATTGCATTCACCTTTCTTGAGGAGGATATGATCTGTCTACATGCCATTGGGCATGGTTGCTTTGCATATCATCAAGAAGCCTCCTTGCCAGCTCAACTGGCTTGCTCATGAATGTTCCTCATGCTGCAGTATAAAGCATAGACTTTGACATTGGGTTAAGGGCATTATAAAATAAATGTAGGATTAACTAATCCTCCATTCAATGACTTGGACAGTTCATGGTGGCCCCCTTCATCCTTTCCCATGCAAGCGCTAGTGGCTCGCGGTCTTCTTGTCTAAAATCCGTAATGTTAGAACGCAGTTGCATAGTCTTTGTTGGTAGGAAAAACTTAGTCATAAGATATTAGTGCATTCCTCCCATGAAGTTATACTGGCCTTAGGCAAAGCTAGCAACCCGTCTTTTGCTTTTCCTCTCAATGAAAAGGGAAACAAGCGCAATTTAATAGCATTTGGATCACCATCTTTAATGTGCACCATATCACATATTTTAGTGAATGTGTTCAAGTGCATACCTAAATCCTCAGCAGCTGAGCCTCCCAATTGGTTCTGCTGAACCAAACTTAACAGGTTAGGCTTAATTTCATAGTTCTCCGCTTCAACACCGGGCTGAGTTATTGGTGCACGAATAAAATCATCATTGGGGATAGCATATTCCCCAAGCTTCTTTTCTGCCATAGTGATTATCTTTTTGGGTTTTCGTTCTATGATTGAAAAAGAAATTAACTACTAATTATTTTTGGGTTTTCAAGTATAAGTAAAACAGTAAACTAATAATAGTAAATAAAAAATTAAAACTAAAATAAAATAACTAACAAGGTCTCTAATAACCTTACCGGAATAGCGAAATTGCTTCCCCGACAATGGCGCCAGAAAAAGGTTGATACCTCTGTCCGGATTATGGATTATAGTATGGTAAGCTTTTCCCTAGAAGACCTAGGTTTAACCGAACATTGGGAAGCACTGATAAATGGTGTAAATAAAGGAAACGTCTACAAGACTTTGCTAGTGTATCTTATTTTCGGTTTACCGACTTATAGGGTTGTGTTTGATACGCCTCATACGTATATATAATTTCTTATGTTCCATGCTACTTTTATGATGATACTCACATGTTTTATACACACTTTATGTCATTATTATGCATTTTCCGGCACTAACCTATTGACGAGATGCCGAAGAGCCAGTTGTTGTTTTATGCTGTTTTTGGTTTCAGAAATCCTACAAAGGAAATATTCTCGAAATTGGACGAAATCAATGCCCAGGGTCTTATTTTTCCATGGAGCTTCCAGAAGACCAAAGAACATACGAAGTGGGGCCACTAGGCGCCGCCACCATAGGGTCGCGCGGCCAGGGAGGGGCCTGCGCCGCCCTATGGTGTGGGCCCCTCGGCAGCCCCCCGACGCTGCCCTTCCGCCGATTTATTCCCTCCGTCGCGAAAACCCTATTACCGAGAGCCACGATACGGAAAACCTTCCAGAGACGCAGCCGCCACCAATCCCATCTCGGGGGATTCAGGAGATCGCCTCCGGCACCCTGCCGGAGAGGGGAATCATCTCCCGGAGGACTCTTCATCACCATGATCGCCTCCGGATTGATGTGCGAGTAGTTCATCCTTGGACTATGGGTCCATAGCAGTAGCTAGATGGTTGTCTTCTCCTCATTGTGCTATCATGTTAGATCTTGTGAGCTGCCTATCATGATCAAGATCATCTATTTGTAATGCTACATCTTGTGTTTGTTGGGATCCGATGAATATGGAATACTATGTCAAGTTGATTATCAATCTATCATATATGTGTTGTTTATGTTCTTGCATGCTCTCCGTTGCTAGTAGAGGCTCTGGCCAAGTTGATACTTGTGACTCCAAGAGGGAGTATTTATGCTCGATAGTGGGTTCATGCCTCCATTGAATGCAGGACGATGTGAGAAAGTTCTAAGGTTGTGGATGTGCTGTTGCCACTAGGGATAAAACATCAATGCTTTGTCTAAGGATATTTGTGTTGATTACATTATGCATCATACTTAATGCAATTGTCTGTTGTTTGCAACTTAATACTGGAAGGGGTGCGGATGCTAACCCGAAGGTGGACTTTTTAGGCATAGATGCATGCTGGATAGCGGTCTATGTACTTTGTCGTAATGCCCTGATTAAATCTCATAGTAGTCATCATGATATGTATGTGCATTGTTAATCCCTATTTATTTGTCAATTTCCCAACTGTAGTTTGTTCACCCAACATGCTATTTCTTATTGGAGAGACACCACTAGTGAACTGTGGACCCCGGTCCATTCTTTTACATTTGAATACAATCTACTGCAAATATTGTTCTTTACTGTTCTTCGCAAACAAACATCATCTTCCACACTATACATTTAATCCTTTGTTTACAGCAAGCCGGTGAGATTGACAACCTCACTGTTACGTTGGGGCAAAGTATCTTGATTGTGTTGTGCAGGTTCTGTAGGGATTCGTTGCATAGAAAACAAAAAATTTCCTACCGCGAGAACGCAATCCAAGCCAAGATGCAATCTAGAAGACGGGAGCAACGAGGGAATGATCGTGACTCACCCTTGAAGATTTCCAAAGCCTACAAGATGAGGCTCTTGTTGCTGCGGTAGACGATCACTTGCCGCTTGCAAAAGCGCGTAGAAGATCTTGATCACGGTGCCACAATCGGGCAGCACCTCCGTACTCGGTCACACGTTCGGTGTTGATGAAGACGACGTCCTTCTCCCCGTTCCAGCGGGCAGCGGAAGTAGTAGCTCCTCCTTGAATCCGGCAGCACGACGGCGTGGTGGCGGTGGCGATGGAGAACTCCGGCGGAGCTTCGCTAAGCGTTGCGGGAGAGGTGTAGGAGAGGGGGGCGGCTAGGGTTTGGGAGAGGGGGAGGTGGCCGGCCACTATGAGGGGGTGCGGCCACAATGGCTTTGGTGTGGCCGGCCCCCTCCCCTTGCTCCTCATTATATAGGTGGAACCCCCAAGTGTTGGACTACGAGTCTTCGAATAAGACCCCGACCCAAAACCTTCCATGTGTAGGGAAACCTACCCAAAGTGGGACTCCCACCTCAAGTGGGAATCCCACCCTTCCATGAGGGGGAGGGTGGCCGGCCCCCTTGGTGGAGTCCACCTTGTACTCCCCCGTCTAGGGTTGGCCGGCCATAGGGAGGTGGAGTCCCTCTGGGACTCCGCCTTCCAAAGTGAATTCTTCCGGGCTTTTCTAGAACCTTCCATAAATTCACCGGATCATTTTCAAACTTATAAAATGACTTCCCATATATGAATCTTATTCTCCGGACCATTCCGGAATTCCTCGTGATGTCCGGGATCCCATCCGAGACTTCGAACAATACTTCGAACTCCATTCCATATTCAAGTTCTACTATTACAACATCAAACCTTAAGTTTGTCACCCTACGGTTCGCGAACTATGTGGACATGGGTGAGAACTCTCTCCGACCAATAACCAATAGCAGGATCTGGAGATCCATAATGGCTCCCACATATTCAACGATGACTTAGTGATCAAATGAACCATTCACATACGATACCAATTCCCTTTGTCACGCGATATTTTACTTGTCCGAGGTTTGATCATCGGTATCACTCTATACCTTGTTCAACCTCGTCTCCTGACAAGTACTCTTTACTCGTACTGTGGTATGTGGTCTCTTATGAACTTATTCATATGCTTGCAAGACATTAGACGACATTCCACCGAGAGGGCCCAGAGTATATCTATCCGTCATCGGGATGGACAAATCCCACTGTTGATCCATATGCCTCAACTCATACTTTCCGGATATTTAATCCCACCTTTATAACCACCCATTTACACAGTGGCGTTTGATGTAGTCAAAGTACCTTTCCGGTATAAGTGATTTATATGATCTCATGGTCGAAAGGACTAGGTAACTATGTATCGAAAGCTTATAGCAAATAACTTAATGACGTGATCTTATGCTACGCTTAATTGGGTGTGTCCATTACATCATTCATACAATGATATAACCTTGTTATTAATAACATCCAATGTTCATGATTATGAAACCAATCATCCATTAATCAACAAGCTAGTTAAGAGGCTTACTAGGGACTCTTTGTTGTTTACATATCACACATGTATCAATGTTTCGGTTAATACAATTATAGCATGGTATATAAACATTTATCATAAACACAAAGATATATAATAATCACTTTTATTATTGCCTCTTGGGCATATCTCCAACAGTCTCCCACTTGCACTAGAGTCAATAATCTAGATTACATTGTAAGGTACCTAACACCCATGGCATTCTGGTGCTGGTCATGCTTTGCCCTAGGGAGAGCTTTAGTCAACGGATCTGCTATATTCAGATCAGTGTGTACTTTGCAAATCTTTACTTATCCATCTTCGATGTACTCGCGAATCGAGTGATAACGCAGCTTGATATGCTTCAGTCTCTTGTGTGACCTTGGTTCTTGTGCATTGGCGATGGCACCCATGTTGTCACAGTAGATGACTAGTGTGTCCAATGCACTAGGAACCACACCGAGCTCTACAATGAACCTCTTCATCCATACCGCTTCTGATGAAGCCTCTGAAGCCGCTATGTACTCTGATTCTGTTGAAGACTTCGCCACCGTGCACTGCTTCGAGCTTGCCCAGCCATCGTAGCACCATTCAATATAAACACGTACCCGCATCGTGACTTAGAGTCATCAGGATCAGTGTTCCAACTTGCATCGGTGTAACCGTTTACAACGAGCTCTTGGTCACCTCCATAACAAAGAAACATATCCTTAGTTCTTTTCAAGTACTTCAGGATATTCTTGACCGCTGTCCAGTGTTCCAACCCTGGATCACTTTGATATCTGCTAGTCAAACTAACAGCATGTGCTATATCCGGTCTAGTACATAGCATGGCATACATGATAGAGCCTACTGCCGATGCATAGGGGATCTGACTCATCATTTCTCTTTCTTCTGCCGTAGCCGGACCTTGAGTCTTACTCAAGACCTTGCCTGGTAACATAGGTAAGAATCGTTTCTTACTTTCGTCCATTCTAAACTTCTTTAGAATCTTGTCCAGGTATGTACTCTGTGATAGCCCTATTAGGCGTCTTGATCTATCTCTATAAATCTTGATGCCTAATATATACGATGCTTCACCAAGGTCTTTCATTGAAAAACTATTATTCAAATAACCTTTTACACTGCTTAATAGTTCTATATCATTCCCAATCAATAATATGTCATCTACATATAATATCAGGAATGCTACAGAGCTCCCACTCACTTTCTTGTAAATACAGGCCTCTCCATGACACTGTATGAAGTCTTTGATCACCTTATCAAAGCGTCGGTTCCAACTTCTCGATGCTTGCTTCAGTCCATAAATTGAACGCTGAAGTTTGCATACTTTGTCAGCATTTTTAGGATCGACAAAACCTTTGGGTTGTACCATATACAACTCTTCCTCAATGTCTCCATTAAGGAACGCCGTTTTGACTGCCAAATCTCATAATCGAAAAATGCAGCTATTGCTAACAAAATCCTCACAGATTTTAGCTTCGCTACAGGTGAGAAAGTCTCATCGTAGTCAACTCCTTGAATTTGTCGGAAACCCTTTGCGACAAGTCGAGCTTTATAGACAGTAATATTACCATCAGCATTTTTTTCTCTTGAAGATCCATTTATTCTCAACAGCCTTGCGGCTATCAGGTAAGTCTACCAAAGTCCACACTTTGTTATCATACATGGATCCCATTTCGGATTTCATGGCTTCTTGCCATTTGTTGGAATCTGGGCTCATCATCGCTTCTTCATACGTCGCAGCGTCTTCATCATTGTTGTCCACAATCATGACATTTAGACAATGATCATACCAATCAGGAGTGGTACGTTCCCTTGTCGATCTGCGAGGTTCAGTAGCTTCCTCGTTCGAAGTTTCATGATCATTATCATTAGCTTCCTCTGTTGCTGGTGTAGGCGGCACAGAATTCCAGATCGCGCTACTCTGATCAACGAGTAAAGATTCATCAATCTCATCGAGTTCTACTTTTCTTCCAGTCACTTCTTTAGTGAGAAATTCTTTCTCAAGAAAGGTTCCGTTCTTAGCAACAAAGATTTTGCCTTCGGATCTGTGATAGAAAGTGTACCCTATAGTTTTATTAGGGTATCCTATGAAGACGCATTTCTCCGCTTTGGGTTCTAGCTTGTCCGGTTGTAACTTCTTTACATAGGCTTCGCAACCCCAAACTTTAAGGAACGATAGCTTAGGTTTCTTATTAAACCATAATTCATACGGTGTCGTTTCTACGGATTTTGATGGTGCTCTATTTAAAGTGAATGCGGCTGTCTCTAATGCATAACTCCAAAATGATAACGGCAAATCAGTAAGAGACATCATAGAACGAACCATATCTAAGAGAGTTCGATTACGACGTTCGGACACACCGTTTCGTTGTGGTGTTCCCGGCGGTGTCAATTGTGAAAGTATTCTGCATTTCTTTAAATGCATGCCAAACTCATAACTCAGATATTCACCTCCACGATCAGATCGCAGAAATTTAATCTTCTTGTTACGTTGATTTTCTACTTCACTTTGGAATTCCTTAAACTTCTCGAAAGTTTCGGATTTATGTTTCATGAAATAGATATACCCATATCTACTCAGATCATCTGTGAAGGTTAGAACATAACGATAACCATCACGATGCTACACTCATTGGTCCGCACACATCGGTATGTATGATTTCCAATAAGTCAGTAGCTCGCTCCATAATACCAGAGAATGGAGTCTTAGTCATTTTTCCCATTAGACATGCTTCGCATCTATCAAGTGACTCAAAGTCAAGTGATTCAAGTAATCCATCGGTATGGAGTTTCTTCATGCGTTTCACTCCAATATGACCAAGACGACAGTGCCACATATAAGTAGAATTATCATTCAATTTAATTCGCTTAGCATCAATGTTATGTATATGTGTATCACTACTATCGAGATCTAACAGAAATAAGCCATTCTTTTCAGGTGCTCGACCATAAAAGATATTATTCATAAAAATAGAACAACCATTATTCTCAGACCTAAATGAATAACCGTCTTGCATTAAACAAGATCCAGATATAATGTTCATGCTCAACGCGGGTACAAAATAACAATTATTTAGGCTTAAAACTAATCCTGAAGGTAGATGTAGAGGAAGTGTGCCGACAGCGATCACATCGACTTTGGATCCGTTTCCAACGTGCATCATCACTTCATCTTTTAGTAGTCTTCGTTTATTCTTTAGTTCATGTTTCGAGTTACAAATATGAGCAACCGAACCAGTATCAAATACCCAGGTACTAGTACGAGAACCAGTGAGATAAACATCTATAACATGTATATCAGATATACCTTCTTTCTTCTTCTTGACAAGGCCGCTCTTCAGATCAGCCAGATACTTGGAGCAATTACGCTTCCAGTGTCCCTTCTCCTTGCAAGAATAGCACTCAAGATCGTGCTTAGGGCCGTTCTTAGGTTTCATAGGAGGCGTGGCAGCTTTCTTGCCACCCTTCTTGAATTTTCCCTTAGACTTGCCCTGTTTCTTGAAACTGGTGGTCTTGTTGACCATCAACACTTGGTGCTCTTTCTTGATCTCAATCTTAGCAGCTTTTAGCATGCCAAAGAGTTCAGGTAACTCTTTGTTCATGTTCTGCATGTTGTAGTTCATCACAAAGTTCTTGTAACTAGGTGGCAGTGATTGAAGGACACGATTAATCCCCAGTCTGTTAGGAATCACTATTCCCAAGTCACTGAGTTTCTTCGCATGCCCGGTCATAACGAGCATGTGCTCACTAACGGAGCTGCCTTCTTCCATCATGCAGCTGAAGAAGTGTTTCGATGCTTCATAGCATTCCACAGCCGCATGAGTTTCAAATATAGCTTTCAGCTCATTGACCAACTTATGAGGATCGTGGTGCTCAAAACGTTTTTGAAGATCGGCTCCAGACTGCACAGGATGGCACACTGAACTTGAGAGTACCGAGCTTTCCGAGTCGCGTAAACATTCTTTACTTCATTGGTTTCAGTTTCTGCAGGAGGGTCACCTAGCGGTGCATCAAGCACATATTGCAGGTTTCCACCAGCGAGGAAGATCCTCACATGACGGAACCAGTCGGTGAAGTTGCTACCGTTGCTCTTAAGCTTTTCTTTCTCTAGGAACTGGTTAAAATTGATTGGGGACGCCATATCTACAACATATATTTGCAATAGTTTTAGACTAAGTTTATGACAAATTGAGTTCAAATTTTAATTCAACATAATTAAAAATCTAGGTGAACTCCCACTCAAAACAATATCCCTCGAATTGTCTTAGTGATCACACGAACTAAATCCACCACACCTAAGTCCGATCATCACGAGACAAGATGTAATTTCAACGGCGAACACTCAAAGTGTTCATCATATCAATCATATGATTCATGCTCTACCTTTCGGTATCACGTCTTCCGAGACCATGTCTGTACATGCTAGGCTCATCAAGGCCACCTTAGTATCCGCATGTGCAAAACTGGCTTGCACCCGTTGTATGCACTTGTTGATTCTATCACACCCGATCATCATGAGATGCTTCGAAACGACAAGTCTTGGCAACGGTGCTACTAAGGATGAACACTTTATTATCTTGATATTTCAGTGAGAGGGATCATCTTATAATGCTACCGTCGCGATCTAAGCAAAATAAGATGCATAAAAGGATTAACATCACATGCAGTTCATATGTGATATGATATGGCCCTTTTATCTTTGCGCCTTTGATCTTCATCTTCAAAGCACGGACATGATCTCCATCATCGACGGGCATGATCTCCATCATCGTCGGCGTAGCGTCAAGGTCCATGGCGCCGTCTTCATGGTTGTTCACCTCATGTAGCAACTATTACAACTACTTTGAAATACTACTCAACATGAAATTTAAAGACAACCATAAGGCTCTCGGTTGCCACAATACAATAATGATCATCTCATACATATTCATCATCACATTATGGCCATATCACATCACCAAACCCTGCAAAAACAAGTTAGACGTCTCTAATTTGGTTTGCATATTTTACGTGGTTTAGGGTTTTCGAGAGAGATCTAATCTACCTACGAACATGAACCACAACAGTGATACTAGTGTTATCAATAGAAGAGTAAATTGAATCTTCACTATAGTAGGAGAGACAGACACCCGCAAAGCCTCTTATGCAATACAAGTTGCATGTCGAACGAGGAACAAGTCTCATGAACGCGGTCATGTAAAGTTAGTCCGAGCCGCTTCATCCCACTATGCCACAAAGATGCAAAGTACTCAAACTAAAGACAACAAAAGCATCAACGCCCACAAAACCATTGTGTTCTACTCGTGCAACCATCTATGCATAGACACGGCTCTAATACCACTGTAGGGATTCGTTGCATAGAAAACAAAAAATTTCCTACCGCGAGAACGCAATCCAAGCCAAGATGCAATCTAGAAGACGGGAGCAACGAGGGAATGATCGTGACTCACCCTTGAAGATTTCCAAAGCCTACAAGATGAGGCTCTTGTTGCTGCGGTAGACGATCACTTGCCGCTTGCAAAAGCGCGTAGAAGATCTTGATCACGGTGCCACAATCGGGCAGCACCTCCGTACTCGGTCACACGTTCGGTGTTGATGAAGACGACGTCCTTCTCCCCGTTCCAGCGGGCAGCGGAAGTAGTAGCTCCTCCTTGAATCCGGAAGCACGACGGCGTGGTGGCGGTGGCGATGGAGAACTCCGATGGAGCTTCGCTAAGCGTTGCGGGAGAGGTGGAGGAGAGGGGGCGGCTAGGGTTTAGGAGAGGGGGAGGTGGCCGGCCACTATGAGGGGGTGCGGCCACAATGGCTTTGGTGTGGCCGGCTGACAAGGTATCAACTTGTCAATGCCTATGGATTGTAGGCTAGGGTTTAGTTAGAAGTAGAGGGTAAGTAGATCTCGAAGGTTTCAGCCGAAAAGTACTCGACGATTATGAAAACTAGGGTTTGCAGACAATGATTCGATTTATTCTTCGTCCCTCGACTCCCCCTTTATATAGGAGGTGGAGCTGAGAGATTCGTGCTTATACAAGTTTACAGAGTCCGGGACGGTTTCTAACTCATCCCGCCAGATTACAAATAACACTTCCTATTACAACTCTATCTTTTCCTTAAATACATCTTGGGCTCTCGAATCTTCTTATTCTTCGTGTTAGTGGGCCTTCAGTAAACCCCGGGTACTATATTCGGCAGGCCCATTTGGGATGCCTATGTCAGTAGCCCCCGAGATTTTGCTTGAATCATAGAGTCAGAGAAAATCTCCACTGTTTATTTTTACTCGAAAGCTTTAACTTTTTATATTTCTTCACATAAAATTCTATATTGTACAGGGATACTGGTAGTTGGGGCTAGTTCATCTGACGGATCAGGTACTAGTTAACTGCTCTAGTGGCAATCCGCAAAAACCTACTTCAAAATCACGTCCCTGGACATGATCTCGGGATACTGGTGTAAACGTCGACAGGTGCCGCTTAAGGTCTTACCATTCTGTCGAGTCCCAGTCAAGTTTATCGGGTACCTAACGCGTCCGTTAGGATTTTTCTTCGTATCTATTGATACGGATAAAAGTAGCAGAGCCCAGTCTTTGGCGATGCCACGCCCAGCAGAACGGATCTGGGGTCTTACCTTCGCAAATTTGCGGCATTCAGAAATTGATCGCAACTTCGGCGTTCTGAGAATATATTGTCGAGTGCTTTTCCGGCTGTTGGAATGGCACATTTTATCGAGTCAAGTATGACTTATATTGCTCTCCCGATGGGAGTATATGTAGAGTTAATTATAACTCGAAATATACTCTCTTACTTTTCTACTTTTTATTTGATAATTTCATCGGGCACGCGAACAGCGTTCCCGATGGGAGTAGCCCCCGAGGCTACAACCAAGAACTTGTGCTTGGTTGTAGGCTCAACATTTTAGTCCACCTTGTCGCTATATTGCCATTACTTCCCAATATGATCTCTTTCTTCTTCTCTCTCTCCTTTTTTTTATCTCTCGGGTGCGCGAACAGCGCTCCCGATGGGAGTAGCCCCCGAGGCTACAGCCAAGAACTTGTGCTTGGTTGTAGGCTCCCGCAATTTCTATATTGCCATAGTCGAAATCTTACTTTTTGTCGAAGTAGCCCCCGAGCATTTGGGCAAAAACTTGTTTTTGATCAAAGGCTCCCGAAGTATTGAATAATTCTTCCTGTCGCCAATCTTCTCTCTTATCGACATGCTTCCCTTAATCAAATTTACTTCATCCTTCTCGAATAGTCGTTATTTTCCTGCCCTGTGGGTCCATTGCTTCCACCACGTTGACACGTCGTGCAAGTGGGGGACACACGTCCTCCGCTTTTTCTGGCGCACGTACGGTAACGCCTATCTCAAGAAAATACTTTTTGCCCTTGTATCTAGAAGATCTATTCTCACCACACGATTTCTTCATCGAACGGCACACTACTTCACCCAATTCTTATATAAACCTTTCTTCAACCTCCGTTCATCCCCTCGCTTGCGCCGCTCATCTGTTCCTCTTCGCAAAACTTCCCCTGCGCCCAACTCTCTCTGATCTTCCGCACACTCATACATTGCTTTGCCCATTGCCATTGATGCCACCGCGCGTGCGTCTGACTCGCCACAGCACTCCGGAATCCAAGATGGCCGCCGAGGATCTTGAGTGGGAGAGATCCAAAATCTCCAACCAAGACACCAACATGCTGAAGAGGCTCGGCCTCATGAAGAAGGAAGACGCCATCCGCTTTCCCAGCGAAGAAAGCTACCCCAAGCCTCCGATGGAGTATCGGGTTAGTTTTGTTGATCATCTAATCCGCGGCCTTTCGACCCCAATCCACGATTTCCTCCGCGGCCTTCTTTTCGTTTATGGGATTCAACTGCACCAGTTGACCCCCAATTCCATCCTTCACATTTCTATTTTCATCACGCTTTGTGAATGCTTCCTCGGAATCCCTCCCAATTGGGCTCTGTGGAAGCGCATTTTCTGCCTTCGCCGCAATGGCTCCCACAACGTCACTTATAACATAGGTGGCGTTGTTATCTGTGTTCGTACTGATGTCGACTATTTCGACGTCAAGTTTCCTGATTCTGTCCAAGGATGGCGCAAAAAGTGGCTCTACATCCACGAAGAAAGCGCCAACTCCGTTGAGCACAACATAGTTCCTTTCGACGGAAGTGCCGATTCAGCGCCGCCGCTCCCGGGATGCCGAAGCTTCCGAGGAAGAGAAAAAGCGACAGAGGCACCGATGTCTCGTATCCGCCGCCTTCAAAACACTCGGGGCAAAGAGCTGTCCGGTGTTCAAATCACCGCCTACTTCCTTAGGATTAGAGTGCAGCCTCTTCGGGCTCGCAAAAATCCCCTTTGGACGTATTCAGTAAAAATGACGCCAACAGAATCTCCGGTGATCTTTCCACCAAGGACTTGGAGAAGTTGGTTCGAAGACTCTCTCGCCTGGGCAAGGACCCAGTTCCTTCCTCTTGTCGCGTGGAACCATACAGCTCCACCAATCCACTCCCCGAGGTATTTTGTCTTCTCGAGTTTTTATCTTATTCCGCACTTTCTCTGCATCTCATTGTATTGTCATCTCTTTAATTTTCCTTTGGTCCCTATTTTTTCAGAACCATCCTACTATGACTTCCCTTCCTCCTCTTCCGGAGGGTGGAGAAGTCGAAGAACAGGCCATCGTTGCCGAAGATACTCAAGGTTCTTCTGTTCCTGAAAGTGAAGTCGCGGGTTCTCACAAATCTGCGGCTTCTCATGAAAAAGAAGTTGAGTCTGAAGCCAGTGAGTCGACGCAATCCCTTCCTCCTGCTTTGTTTCTCCAAGGAACAAAAGGAAAAGGACCGATGCCGAGGATTCTGGCACCTCTAAGGCTGAAGAAGCTGTTCCTTCTCATCCGAAGGCAGCTTATGATCCTTATGTTGAATCCCTCGTCAGCTCGTAAGTCGTTTTTATTTCTCCCTATTTTTGTACTCGAAATATTTATCTTGTCTTGCTTTTTATGCTGCCGATTTTTTTTATCAACAGTGATGACGAGGAAGAAGTACCAATTACTGACGTGGCTCCTCGAACAAGCACGTCACGTACTGTACTTGCCTCAGACACGCTAGTTGAAGGAGAAGAAACGTCGCCTCCTCAACAAAACGTCGTCACCACTACTCCACCATCAAGCCCCCTTGCTCCTTCACCAAAAAGGACAAGGGTTGAAAAGATTGTTGAAACTGCCCCTCAGTTGGGCAGTTCGTCGACTCTGCTCCTAGATGATGTAAGCTTGTCGACATCTATATTTTCCTTATTTTGTTTTTTCACACCTTTTCTCTTTTTCATGCCGATGTTTCTCTTGCTATGTTTACGTTGAACAGCCTATGATCAAGGATCTTCTCCGCATCGGTTCCCAATTTATTGGGTACCGTGAATATGCTAATAGAGTCGAAGGTAACGACTTTTATACTTGCTGTTTTTCCTTGATTTTTTGCTCCTGTTACTTGTCGCGATTTTTGATCTTTTCTTCCCTCTCTTTTCCATATCTCGATAGAGAAACTTGCAGAGGCCAACAAACGCGCCGACGCACTTGCTCTAAAACTTGAGCAAAGTGAGGCGGCTCGCAAGAAAGCCGAACTCGCTGCTAGCAACGCCAAGGCCGAAGCTGACGAAGCCAAGGCGAAAGCTGCTGGTGTCGAGGAACTGCAGAAAAAACTTGAGGATGCTACAGCTGCCTTAGATGGGCACAAAGCTGCGCAAGCTTCTCGTGAAGAAGGAATCCTCAAGCGCCTGAAAACGTAGAGTCGCCGCACTTTCAGTAATTTTGCTGATCTCTTCTATTTTTATGAGAATCGTTGTTTCTTGTCTTGTCACTAATACTTTGTCTCCTTAACAGCCCAAACAAATCAAGATTTTGATCTGACAAATCCTGCCAATGACCCTGTCCTTGACGCACTTTCCTATCTGGAACTTCATGGGTCCGAGATTCGTGAAGGTGTGTCGAATGCCAATGCGGTATTGTCGGCATTGTTCCCCTATTTCTTCCCGAAGAAAGAGGAGCCTGCGACTTTCCTCAACCTTGCCAAGATGTTCAATACATCGGAAGACCTTGGACTGAAGATGCGTCAAGAAAATATGAAGGTTGCTGTTGAGAACACTGTCGCGTTGGTTGCTGACAGTCGACAAACTATCGACTGGATGAAAGTTGGCGACACCGAGCGGATAGAGCAATCAAGGTGGAAGTCGCTGATTAAGGCAGTCAAGCCCAACACAAAGAAGATCTTGGCCTATCTCGGGATTAAGCCATCGTCGACTCCTAGCTCGTCAAGGCCGGAGGTCTAGTTGCATGCCTCTGTTTTTCTTTCTGTTTCTTTTGCTCCTGTCGCCAAAGTAGTCATTTGGCGACACGTACTTCCTTAGCTCCGCTGTAATGCCCTTGTAATTATTCCAAGAGATTAATGAAAACTTCTATCTTTGCTTGTTGTTTAATGCTGTCTTTGTTTAAATTTCAGTTGATATTTGATAACTATACTCCATCTTCCGCTCCTTCCAATGCTTCGCCTTCTTCTTCCCGCGCGAAGAGAGCTTTTCCTGATACTGCTCTTGTCGACGATACCTTGTCGCAAGAACTGGATGAACTTCGACAGCAACTTCAGTATGCGAAGAAACAAACACTTGTAATGATGGAGCAATCTCGTAAGTCATCTGAAGCCGAAAAAATTGCTCTTCAACAAGCTCGCGAGGCCGTGGCTGCTAAGGAAATTGCTGCTTCTGAGACTGAAAAGGCGACTACTCGAGAAAATTTCATGCTTGAATTAATGAATGAAGCCAGTGCAGATATGTCGGGTATGCCTGTTTCATCCTCTGATATCTTTCATCTTCATGCTATTGTCTCTTAAAGGTTTCCACTTCTTTGTTTTGATAGGTGCCTTTATTGATGTCTTGCTTTGCCGAGGAAGAGAGGGTAAATGCTAGGACAAACCTCCTTGTTAATCTTTCCCTGGATCATGGTTCGTTGTTTTGGGCTACCCCAGAGAGGACCCGCCAAATTGTCAGATTTCAAGATCGCACCTCTCAAACTCGCGACTTCCTTGACTTCTGTACCAAGACCTTGTCCATGGTTTACAACTCCATGTTTCTCTAACGTCCAACCAAAAACTCTTCCTGAATTGATGGAAAGATTCAAGGATGCTCGCAGTATCCATGATTTTGTCAAAGCTCAACTGGTAGCTGGCGCCAGATTTGCTCTTATCATGCTCCAGATCTGCCACTCAAAACTTCACCTTACCGAAGTTGTCACGAAAGTGCATCAAAAGGTAAAACGTCGAAGAGTTGGTGTTGACAGGATTAACACGAAGGTTACGCCTATAGCCGAAGAAATGATTGAGGACCTTCTTCGGATGGACGCCGACTTTTTTGCCGATGGCCATTATGCCGATTTTCTTGGCGCTGCTCCTGAAAAAAACAGAGTTACTCTTGATGATATATTGAATCAAGACTAGTTATTTTCCTCTTGTAGATATTTCTTCTTTGTAACCCATGACTATGATTATATTGTAAAGCAATCATTATATTTCTCTGTTTTTCTAGCCCCCGAGTGTTTCGGTAACTCTTTATTGTATTTGTATATTTGCGAGGTTTTGAACCAAGGCATTTATATATTTATGGCGAATATGAGCCCCCGAGCTTTTTATTGAGTACTATTTTGTATTTTTATTGACTCACGAGGTATTTGAATACCAAGGCAAGGCTTTTCTTTTGTCGATGAACTATATTGAAATTTGTCGGAGCAAAGACTTTGATCATGTCGATAAAGAAGAAAAGTTATATTGTCGCTATCTTTATTATATTGCAGCACCGCGAGCCCGCCTCATTAAAAACCTTCTCCGGCCCCACTCGGTGCCCCGAAAAAGGAAAAGAGTGCGTCTGAAAACTCGCGGGCGTTTCAGTACATTGAAGTTTTACAAGGACTATATTTCGACTCTAGGCGTAGAACCGCCTGAGTTGCGCCACGTTCCAGGGATTTGGCTCCTCCACCCCTGTCTTCTTGTCCTTGATCCTGTATGCTCCTCCTCCGATTACTTCCGTGACAATGTAAGGGCCGAGCCATGGTGACTCGAGTTTTTCATGACTTTTTTGCGTGAGCCGAAGAACTAGGTCTCCCACCTGAAAAGATCTTGGCCGCAATCGTCGACTGTGGTAATTTTTCAAGTCCTGCTGATATTTGGTTACCCGAGATAATACTTCATCTCGAGCCTCATCAAGTGCGTCGACGTCATCTTCTAGCGCTCTTCTCGACGTTTCTTCATCATATTCGGCGACACATGGAGAGTTGTGCTCTATCTCGATTGGTAGTACTGCCTCTGCTCCATGAACCAGAAAAAACGGAGTTTCTGCGTTCTTTGTGTTTGGTGTTGTTCGGATGCTCCACAACACGCTTGGTAGTTCTTCTGGCCAGGTATGTCGAGCTTTTTCCAGTGGTCCTAATAAGCGCTTCTTGATGCCATTGCAGATGATGCCATTGGCTTTTTCGACTTGCCCATTGGTTTGAGGATGTGCGACTGACGCAAAATTCAGCCTGATACCCACCTCTTCGCAATAATCTTTGAATTCATGGGATGTGAAGTTACTGCCGTTGTCTGTGACGATGCTGTGGGGCACTCCAAATCTGAAGACGAGGCCTTGTATGAATTTTACTGCGGATGCTCCGTCTGGTGAATTTATCGGCTTCGCTTCTATCCACTTTGTAAATTTGTCAACAGCTACTAACATGTATTCCTTTCCTCCTGGCCAGGATTTGTGTAACTTGCCCACCATATCAAGTCCCCATTGAGCAAAGGGCCATGACAATGGTATTGGTGCTAGCTCTGCTGCTGGAGAGTGAGGTTTTGCGGCAAACCTTTGACACGCGTCGCAAGTTCTTACTATGTCCTTGGCGTCCTCGATTGCTGTCAACCAGTAGAATCCTGCTCGAAAAACCTTGGCTGCGATAGCTCGACTACTTGCGTGGTGGCCGCATATTCCTTCGTGTACATCCTTCAGAATTATTCTTCCTTCTTCGGGTGTGACGCACCTTTGCAAGACGCCTGAAATACTTCGCTTATACAATTCTCCCTTGACCACCGTGAAAGCTTTGGAACGTCGAATTACTCGTCTTACCTCAACTGGATCGTCAGGTATTTCTTTCCTGAGGATGTATGATATGTACGGCTGCATCCACGGTATCTGTATCACCATGACCAGGTCCTGGTCTTCTTCTTCGTCTTCTTGCTTTTCATTGGTAGCCCCCGAGGGTTTCTTCTCCTTCTTTTTTGATTTTGTCGACTTAGTGGATCTCTCTGTTATCTCTTCCCGTAATACACCTTGCGCACCTTTGCAAGGCATTGCGATCCGATGTTTGCAAGAACGTCGGCTTCGTCGTTGCTCAATCTACTAATATGATTTACTTCACATCCATCGAACAACTTCTCGAGCTCGTTGTACACCTCCTTATATGCCATCATGCTATCATTGACTGCGTCACATTGGTTCATAACTTGCTGTGCCACCAACTGTGAGTCGCCAAAGATTTTTAGTCGAGTTGCACCGCAGGCTTTCGCCATCTTCATCCCGTGTATGAGAGCTTCATATTCTGCTTCATTGATAGATGCGTTAGGGAACGTCATCCGAAGGATGTACTTTAACTTGTCGCCTTCAGGTGATATGAGTATTACTCCTGCGCCAGCCCCTTCTAGTCTCTTGGACCCATCAAAGTTCATTGTCCAAGTTCTCGATAAGTCTGGGGGTCCTGTGTTTTGCAACTCCATCCACTCTGCGATGAAGTCCGACAGAACTTGCGACTTGATTGCTTTTCTTTTTTCATACGTGATGTCCCGAGGGGAAAGTTCTATTCCCCAAAGGGAGACACGACCCGTAGCTTCTGGGTTGTTCAATATATTTGACAAAGGAGCTTCATTGACCACTACGATCGGGTGTGCCGAAAAATAGTGGCGCAATTTTCGTGCTGTCGTGAACACTCCATATGCTATCTTTTGGTACTGAGGATACCTTTGTTTTGAGGGCGATAAAACTTCGCTTACGAAGTATACTGGCCTCTGCACGCCGTGGAGTTTTCCTTCCTCTTCCCTTTCGACAACTAGCACCGTGCTCACCACTTGGGGCGTGGCTGCGATATACAACAGGAGAGGTTCCCTTTCTTTTGGCGC
The DNA here is from genome assembly GCF_019359855.2 of Lolium perenne. Classification (NCBI taxonomy): domain Eukaryota; kingdom Viridiplantae; phylum Streptophyta; class Magnoliopsida; order Poales; family Poaceae; genus Lolium; species Lolium perenne. Next base: position 1,683,759 of record NW_027248984.1, read on the forward strand.
CACCAAAATTGGTGGTGTCGAAATTGTGCGCTTCAAATCCTCGAAAGCTCTGTCGGCTTCTTCGTTCCACTGGAATTTGTCTCCTTGTTTTATCAAAGCGTAGAACGGCAACGCTTTTTCTCCTAGCCTCGCGACGAATCTGCTCAAAGCTGCGACTCGCCCAGTTAGCTGTTGTATTTCTTTCAACTTTGTTGGCTTCCTCATTGTTACGATAGCTTGTATTTTATCGGGATTTGCTTCAATCCCTCTTGCTGAGACTAGGAACCCCGTAAGTTCTCCCGTCGGGACGCCGAAAGAACACTTCGTCGGGTTCAATTTGAGGCAAAACTTATCAAGGTTGTCGAAGGTTTCCTTGAGATCCTCGATCAGCGTTGCCCCCTTTTTTGATGTTATGACGACATCATCAATGTATACTTGGACGTTCTTCCCAATCTGTGTCGCCAAACACTTCTGCATCATCCTCTGATATGTTGCTCCCGCATTTTTTAGACCAAAGGGCATTGTTCTGTAGCAAAACACGCCGTAAGGTGTAATAAACGCAGTTTTTACTTCATCTTCTTCTTTCAATCTGATCTGGTTATAACCAGAGTATGCATCCAGGAAGGAAAGACGTTCACATCCAGCCGTGGAGTCGATAATTTGATCGATCCTTGGGAGGGGAAAGTGATCCTTTGGACAATGTTTATTTAGACACGTAAAGTCGACGCACATGCGAAGGACCTTAGTGTTTTTCTTCGGCACCAAAGACACGTGATTTGCTACCCATGTGGCTTTTGTGAAAATCTCTTTGATAAATACAGCATCTTGTAGTCGATTGATTTCTCGACGGCATGGCTTTGCGGTTTGGTTCGAAAAACGCCGTAAAGGTTGTTTGATTGGTCTCGCTAGTGGATCCAAGTTTAGGTGGTGCTCGGCAAGTTCCCCGGGTACTCCCGGCATGTCACCTGGACACCATGCGAAGATTTTCCATTTCTCACTGAGGAACTCGTCGAGCGATCTTTCATATGCGATATCCATGTCGTTTGCGATGGATGTCGTCTTTTTCGGGTCTGTCGGGTGAATCTGCACTTCTTTTGAATTTTTCTCGGTACTGAAAGTTGATTCTTTGTTTGGCCTTCCAACATCTGGCAGTACGTCATAATCAGTCATGCTTTTTGACGCCAAGTACTCAGCTTGCATCCCGAAAGTTTCTGACAGCCGGTGAAAATCCTTGTCGCACTTATCAGCTAAGGCAAAGCTTCCTTTAACTGTGATTGGTCCCTTTGGTCCAGGCAACCTCCACAACAGGTATGTATAGTGTGGCACCGCCATAAATCTAGCATATGCTGGTCGTCCCAATAGAGCGTGGTATTGCGACGGAAAATCCACGACTTCAAATTCGAGCCTCTCAATTCTATAATTTTCTCGGGTCCCAAACTGAACGTCGAGATTGATCTTTCCCAATGGATAACTTGGTTTCTCCGGTGTGATGCCGTGGAACCTTGTGTCTGTTGGTTTCAAATTTGCTAAGGATATGTTCATCTTCCTCAATGTATCTGCATACATAAGGTTCAAGCTGCTGCTGCCGTCTATGAACACTCGAGAGACATCAAATCCCGCGATAACTGCTGGCAAAATAAGTGCTGACTGCCCTGGTCGAGGAACTTGCTGCGGATGATCTCGCTATTGTGAAGCCGATATCTTGTCCCGACCGGTTAAGGTACTCAATCGTTGGTGGAGGCATTTTCTCCGCCATAAACACCGTCGTGAGATTACTTTCGAGCTCTATTGGACGGCCTTCCTTCTGAATCATCGACACCGCTCCATTGGAGTTAGGATCAACATAAGGTGGTGGTGCAGTGCTGCCGCTATTCTCGAGCCGATGCCGATTGTCATCTCGTAATCGCGGGAGGAGGAGGCAAGTGAATCTCGCTTCGGGTTCTCGAGGATTTCTCCGTGCCGCTCGCGCATTAGCGTTCTCTCGCATACCGCAACATTGCTTGAAAATTTCGATCCTTCTGCAAGTGCCCCTGACTGTCTTTTGCCGGTCTTTGTCGAGGAAAAATGCATCCGGCACGGTCCGTTCATCATCTCTTCTGGGACACGAAAGGTCTTGGGAACCTAGGCCCGCTATTTTGCCGTTGCGTGAATCATCTCTCGTTATCACCTCGCTGTTCACTCGCTTCTCACGGTAATCATCTCTGTTGCTTCCTCCCGTATTTGTCCGAAAACCTGCCGAAATTTGTCCTGGAGCGTCGTAGTTCGTGCCGCCGAGGAAATCTTCGCCTCGGTTGATAGTTTCGACCGCGGTCCTCCTCTCGGCGACCGTGTCGTTTGTTGTGGACAGCGTCTTCTCCATCTGCCCATTTATTTGCTATCTCCATTAACGCGGATACTGTCTTTGGATTGGTCCTTCCCAAATCCTCGACAAAATCTCCACGCCTGACTCCTGCGACAAACGCATCTATTGCTCTCTCGTCAGATATATTTTCTGCCGAGTTTTTGATGATATTCCACCTCTGGATGTACTTTCTCATTGGCTCATCTGGCTTTTGTCGACACGCTCTCAACTCTTCTAACGACGCGGGCTTTTTGCACGTGGATCTGAAGTTCTTGACGAACACGTCATCGAAACTTTCACAGCTGTCGATGGATCCTGGAGCGAGTTTCTTTATCCACGATCGTGCGGCTCCACTCAAGTGCACCTGGATGCTTTGCATGGCTGTTGTCCTAGTTCCTCCTGTCAGCTTCACCGTCTCCAGATAGTCGACTAGCCAATCCTCTGGATCTTGAAGGCCGTCGAACTTCTTGAGATTGTCGGGTAACTTGAATCCTGAGGGGACTCGAGTTTTTCGGACTCTCCTCGTGAAGCATGGTAAGCCGCACATATCTTCGTCATTAAGTTCTGGGGATTGCCGATGATCCCTTCTGCTCTGCCGCGCTCTGTCGACTCTTGCTTGTGCTGCTGTGTCTCTTGCTCCACTTGGCCCTTCGTGCTGCTGCTGTTGCTGCTGCGGGTCGTGGACTATTTTGCCTTGCCGCTCCTTCGGGAGGCGTTGATACAAACGCTGTCCCCATAGCTCCAACTCCTGCTACCGCCATATTATACAGTGTTTCCCTTGGATCCCCTGGAGGTGGTTTAGATGCAAGGATAAAAGCATGTGTCGCCATATACCCAGCCTCTGGTGTCTTAGGGATGATGTTTCCTCTTGTATCTATCGACATAAAGGACATGTCGAGGTTTTGGACCAAGTGTTCTCTTTCTGCTTCGGGTATGTGTTGCAGCCTTGATCTTGCTCTGTTCCGCGCCTCCCGATGGCTATCACCCGTAGTTCTAGATTGTCGACTTAGATCTGCCCTTCTCTGCTGGATGCGAAGCTGCCTCCTTTCTCCCCGCTCAACTCAATTGTCTGCTTTTCCAATTCCCTGGCAGCTCGTGCGAGCCTATATTGATATGCTTGCAATTCTTCTGGTGTGGCTGTGGTAGCCATTGGTTCTGTGCCGTTCATAGCTCTCGCAGCTCTGTCCCACGCTGCTTGTGAAAGTTGAACTCTATCTCGCGGCTCTGGCCCGACGTATTTGTTGCCCAGGCCTTGTCGCAGATTGGAGGGATCGACGTATGGATTTCCCAGACTGTCGAAAGCCTCAGATGTTTCCTCTTGATCTTCAATGGCGTAAATCTGATGATACTTTGTACTCAAATCTACGTTGGGTTTGGTGACATCATCGTTGAGATTGATGAAGACCTTGCCCACTGTCAGAGATTTGTCGACGAAGTCGTAACTGTCGACATCGCTTGAGCCATCGCTTATATATGAGTCCGCAGATGACTCAAACGACATGTCGTTGAAGATCTTGGCGAGTTTCTCTCTTGCTCTGGTGCTGACGTAGCGTGTCGCTGAGGTTTCTTCTTCTCCTGACTCGATGGACGATGCATAGTTTGAAAAATCGGAATCGACCACCGACGATCCTGATGAAATCGGAATCTCGACACGATACGATCCTTCCTTCTCGACGCGAAAGTGAAACCTTCCGAACGTCATCTCCATGGGCTCCGCCAGATACGCATATGCATCCAAACGGGAGGGTGGGTGAGGAACAAAATCGACAAGACCAGCAGCGATCTGTTTACCTCGATCCATTGTGTTGCTTGCAGTTGACGATGTCGAAGATCCTGAGCGTGCCATCGAGATCAGCTCCTTACGCCTCTAGTTCCCACAGACGGCGCCAATTGACAAGGTATCAACTTGTCAATGCCTATGGATTGTAGGCTAGGGTTTAGTTAGAAGTAGAGGGTAAGTAGATCTCGAAGGTTTCAGCCGAAAAGTACTCGACGATTATGAAAACTAGGGTTTGCAGACAATGATTCGATTTATTCTTCGTCCCTCGACTCCCCCTTTATATAGGAGGTGGAGCCGAGAGATTCGTGCTTATACAAGTTTACAGAGTCCGGGACGGTTTCTAACTCATCCCGCCAGATTACAAATAACACTTCCTATTACAACTCTATCTTTTCCTTAAATACATCTTGGGCTCTCGAATCTTCTTATTCTTCGTGTTAGTGGGCCTTCAGTAAACCCCGGGTACTATATTCGGCAGGCCCATTTGGGATGCCTATGTCACCGGCCCCCTCCCCTTGCTCCTCATTATATAGGTGGAACCCCCAAGTGTTGGACTACAAGTCTTCGAATAAGACCCCAACCCAAAACCTTCCATGTGTAGGGAAACCTACCCAAGGTGGGACTCCCACCTCAAGTGGGATTCCCACCCTTCCATGAGGGGGGGGGGTGGTCGGCCCCCTTGGTGGAGTCCACCTTGGACTCCCCCGTCTAGGGTTGGCCGGCCATAGGGAGGTGGAGTCCCTCCGGGACTCCGCCTTCCAAAGTGAATTCTTCCGGACTTTTCTAGAACCTTCTAGAACCTTCCATAAATTCACCGGATCATTTTCAAACTTATAAAATGACTTCCTATATATGAATCTTATTCTCCGGACCATTCCGGAACTCCTCGTGATGTCCGGGATCCCATCCGAGACTTCGAACAATACTTCGAACTCCATTCCATATTCAAGTTCTACTATTACAACATCAAACCTTAAGTGTGTCACCCTACGGTTCGCGAACTATGTGGACATGGGTGAGAACTCTCTCCGACCAATAACCAATAGCGGGATCTGGAGATCCATAATGGCTCCCACATATTCAACGATGACTTAGTGATCGAATGAACCATTCACAGACGATACCAATTCCCTTTGTCACGCGATATTTTACTTGTCCGAGGTTTGATCATCGGTATCACTCTATACCTTGTTCAACCTCGTCTCCTGACAAGTACTCTTTACTCGTACCGTGGTATGTGGTCTCTTATGAACTTATTCATATGCTTGCAAGACATTAGACGACATTCCACCGAGAGGGCCCAGAGTATATCTATCCGTCATCGGGATGGACAAATCCCACTGTTGATCCATATGCCTCAACTCATACTTTCCGGATACTTAATCCCACCTTCATAACCACCCATTTACGCAGTGGCATTTGATGTAATCAAAGTACCTTTCCGGTATAAGTGATTCATATGATCTCATGGTCGAAAGGACTAGGTAACTATGTATCGAAAGCTTATAGCAAATAACTTAATGACGTGATCTTATGCTACGCTTAATTGGGTGTGTCCATTACATCATTCATACAATGATATAACCTTGTTATTAATAACATCCAATGTTCATGATTATGAAACTAATCATCCATTAATCAACAAGCTAGTTAAGAGGCTTACTAGGGACTCTTTGTTGTTTACATATCACACATGTATCAATGTTTCGGTTAATACAATTATAGCATGGTATATAAACATTTATCATAAACACAAAGATATATAATAATCACTTTTATTATTGCCTCTTGGGCATATCTCCAACAGGTTCCACGTTGGCGCCGGAATCCCTGGTGTTGCGCCGCACTACACTCCGTCACCAACGACCTTCACGTGATCCTTGACTCCTACTGGTTCGATAAACCTTGGTTTCTTACTGAGGGAAACTTGCTGCTGTACGCATCACACCTTCCACTTGGGGTTCCCAACGGGCGTGTGCTTTACGCGTCATCAGTGTTCAATGATGGAAATAGGCCAGGGTAAGGTTTCACCTGCAGCTATGCATACATATATAAATAAACCCTCATATGTGTAACAAATAAAATATAGATAAGAGATATGTGGGTAGCACATCCGTAAATACCCTTGCCCCTAAAGCCATACCTTTCCTTGTTTATGGCGGGTTCATCAATTTTGAAATTCCACGGCCGTTAGTTTTCAAGGTGACATGTGAATACGTGCGTACGGGTGGAAAGTGGCGTAGCCACCCTGAAGGAGATGCATTGATGGAGGCTCCTGCACAGATTCATTGATGCTCACTTCGCTATTGGTTGTGTTGTTTGCATACGTGCCCATGTTATATTGAACGTTTCTAAATACAATGTTATAAATATTATCTTTGACGTTTTGCCAATTTAATTTAAGTCAACAGACTGATAGGATGCTAGATGAAGTAGATTTATGAAAAAATTGGGCAAATGTGAAGTACTCCCCCGTGGCTTCAATTGGTCACACGCTTGCACAATCTCTGCCGTTTGCCTTAGATCGAACGGCCAAAAGTGTATACCAGCCGTCGCACCACTCGCGGACTCGCCCGTACGGGCTCAGCTCAGGACACACGACACCACAGGCGGCGGCGGCCCCGTGCGGAAGCGGGGATAGCCATCGCGATGAGGTCCGCCGCGAGGCACGCCCTGCTCCCGTCGCTACTGCCGAGCAACCCTGGCACCTTCTTCCTTCACAGCCAGCCGGGGCGGTTCCTGCCACACGCTCACGGCTTGCGGCCGTGTCGCGCCGCGAGCTCTCTTCCCGCCGGGGAGTACCTTCCTCCCTTGTTCAGGTGAGCGGAATCAGATCTGTAAGGCGCCACGCAGATGGTTTGATGGTTGATATGTGTTTTCCTGCCCCCCCTGCAGCGTGGCGCCAATGATGGACTGGACGGACAACAACTACAGGACGCTCGCGCGGCTGATTTCGAGGCACGCCTGGTTGTACACGGAGATGGTCGTCGCCGAGACCATTGTGCACCAGAAAGATAGCTTGGTGAGTTTGCTGCTTTTGGCCTTTCTTGGTCCAGTGCAGTTAGGCTTGAGCGTACTGGTATTACTACTGATTTTCTTGAACCCCTGACTATGATATTTTGATTCATGGTGGTTATGATTGTACTAGTTGACCTGCATCACTATCTCATACTAATAAATGTGTAGTCAAGTAATATGAGCTCCAAATGAGAAGTGAAGACATATTAGGAAAGAGATGGGGGGAAATTCCGGGAGAGGCGTGCAAAGTAATCCACTGGGCTGATACCAAATTACACTCAGTTGTGCTGCATATTTCGTTCAGTAGCGCCATGTTACAGACCATGTAATGTCATCAAAATTACACGCTAAGCTCCACAGTCACAGAAATTTGGAGTTCACACTAGAATAGGTGCATCACCACCGTTTGCTTGAACCATAGATTGCCTATGGAAATCTCCTTGGCCATGGAAATTTTTGGAATTTGTCCAAGATTTTTTTCTTATGGTCAATGAAGTTTGTGCAGGAAGTAGATGGTCAGTAATCCAGATGAAGAGCTACTGGTTTGTTTTCGACGCACACATATAAAGTAACTGACAAGCTTCTATAGGGAGCTTGATTTTTATCTGTTAATAAAGACAAAGAGATTGTACACTCGGACTTGGTCATATTCTCTAGATAAGGTTACATCTACAACTTATTCAGAGATAGTCAGTTATTGTATCCCCAACCATTTTTAAGAGATTACAAGAGAAATACTCTTAACGAATTGGTTAAAAAGATCTGGTTAAGAATATACACAATGTATCATAGCTTGAGGATTTAACCTATCAGATTGTGTGCTTTATGTGGTAAATCTGGTTGTAATTTAAATTTAGTGATATATGCTCCACAATATTCGTTACATGTGTACTAGTCATGCAATTTATAGATTTTTTTATGACACATGCAGTTTTCAGCCCTGTTTTCAGATTACTGGTTGTGTAATGTACTTTCTCTGCTCTGCTGTTCACCGTGCACTGTTTTTTCCCCCCATTTCTATGAGCCATTTCAAGTATTTTGAGTCACTTACCAGGATCTATCTCATTGTGGAGTTCAATTTGACATGTCCAGTGGATTATTTCAGAACCAGTGATGTCATTCCACTAAACCTCAGTTCATGCTGCATATTATATTTAGAAATCAGCTTGGTATAACTTCAGATATCTAGTTAGTCTTTTTTTTTTTTTGAGAAAACGCAAAGGACCTTTGCGCTTCATTTCATTGAAAAGAAAGAGTTGTAATACAAGTCTCCTAGGAGACGGTGATACAGGGTAGGGGATGGTTTGCCTAGTGCACATCCCAACTGGTTGGAAGGACGGCCCTCAGTCCTAGAGCTCCTGCCCTTGCCCAGAGACAAGCTTCTTCCTTGATGTTGGCGAGCAGCGTTTGCGTCGATGGCTGGGCCCTGTCAAACACGCAGTCGTTTCTGTGTTTCCAGAGCATCCATGGTATGAGCAAGGAGGCTGATGCGAACCCTTTACGAAGCGGCTTTGGGAGTGCAGGCTTGACCTTTGCTATCCAGTCACTGAGCGAAGCGTCCTCGGCGCCAGGGATAGTGCATGTCATCCTAAGCCAGGAGAGCACCTCATGCCAAACTTGCTTGGCAAACGGGCACTCCAGGAGCAGATGATGCATGGTCTCAGGCAGCTGATCGCAGAAAAGGCATCTGGGGTGGTGCTGCAACCCTCTCCGTGCAAGCCTTTCCGCGGTCCAGCAGCGATCTTGGAGGGCCAGCCAGAGGAAGAATTTGACCTTCTGGGGCGCCCAGGTGCGCCAGATGAATTTGGCCGCAGGGCACGCCGTGGACCTGTGGAAAGTGGCCATGTAGGCGGATTTGGCAGAATATACTCCCGAGGCAGTCCACTTCCAGTTGAGCCGGTCCGGCTCACCGCTGAGCATCGTGCCCTCGATCCTTCGCCAAAGGAGCAGGTATTCGCCGATCTCTTGGATGCCCAGGTTCCCGTGTATGTCTGTAGCCCAAGCGTTTCCCTGCAGCCCATCGGCGACGGTGCGGGATTTGCGGCGTCTTTTTGGTATGCACTTGAACAGCGATGGCGCAATCTCACGTACCGAGCGGCCCTCAATCCATCGGTCGTCCCAAAACTTAGCTTCTCGTCCATTGCCGAGGATCATAGTCGTGGAAGCGAAGAACAGGGCCTGTTCTTGGTCGGAGAATTGGAGCTCCAGGCCATGCCAGGCACGCCGGTCGTCCGTTCTGCTCAGCCAAAGCCAGCGTAAGCGCAGGGACAGGCTGGTTCTTTCCAGGTCATGGACCCCCAGGCCACCGTAGGCGATGGGACGGGCGACGCGCTGCCAATTGACATGGCAGTGCCCGCCATTGGCAGCCGCGCGTCCCGACCAGAGGAAGCCTCGCTCAATCTTGACGATGAGCTTGAAGATCTTCTTGGATGGAGCCAGGACAAGTAGTTGGTGAATAGGGATCGCACCCAGGACGGATTTCACCAAGGCGAGGCGGCCAGCCTTGCCCATGAGGCCGGCCTTCCAGGTGGGTAACCTGCTTGCCACCTTGTCCACCATCGGCTGCAGTTGTCCACTTGTGGGTTTGCGGATGGTGAGCGGAATGCCTAGGTAGGTAATGGGCAGCTCGGCGACAGGGCAGTCCAGCAGGGCGATGGCCGGCGCCGCCTCCTCCGGGGCACAGCGTATGAGGGTGGCCGTGCTCTTGCTGTAATTGACGTGCAGCCCCGACGCGCGGCCAAAGAGCTCGAGTATGGCCTTGACGGCCTCGATCTCCTCCCGAAGCGGGTGGCAGAACAGGATGGCGTCGTCGGCGTAGAGCGATATCGATGGTAGCACGCGGCGTGGGTGTAGCTGGCGTAGCACTCCGAGCTCGGTGGCGCGGCGGAATAGCCGTCCGAGGGTGTCAACGGCGAGGACGAACAGCTGTGGGGACAGCGGGTCTCCCTGGCGCAAGCCGCGGCGGTGCCAGATTTGCGGACCAGGGTCGCCGTTGATCAAGACTCTGGTGTTGGCCGAGGCTAGGAGCACGGCCAGCCACTCCAAGAAGCGGTCACCGAAGCCATATTGCCGAAGCGCCTCGAAGAGGAAGGGCCATGACAGAAAGTCGAAGGCGCGGGCCAGGTCAAGCTTGATGAGAAGACGTGGGCTCCTCAGTTGGTGCAGCAGGCGAGTGCTCTGGCGAACCAGGACGAAGTTGTCGTGGAGGCTCCGGCCGGCGATGAACGCGTTCTGGATGGGGCTGACGAGCTTGTCGAGCTTGGGGGCGAGGCGCAGGGCGAGGACTTTGGCGAAGAGCTTGGCCACGTGATGTATGAGGCTGATCGGCCGGTAGTCGCGTAGAGTGCTGGCGCCAGCGTGCTTGGGAAGCAACGTGAGTAGTGCCTGGTTCAGCTGGGCAAAACCGCGCCCACGCATCTCGTAGAGCTGTTGGAACGCGGCGACAATGTCGTGCTTAACAATGGTCCAGCAAGCGTGCAGGAACTCGGCCGTAAATCCGTCCGGGCCAGGTACCTTGCGCGCGGGCAAGCGCTTGATGGCCTGCCAGATTTCCTCCTCGCCGAAGGGGGCCTCGAGGCAATCCAGGGTGGCGTCAGGCTCGATCAGGTCCTGGAGGTGAAGTGTGCAGTCGCGGCTCATGTCCGTGCCCAGAAGCCCGTCGAAGTGTTGGAACGCAGCCTCGGCCATGTGAGCTGGGTCGGTGAGCGCCGTAACATTGATGTCCAAGGCGTGTATCCTGTTCTTCTGCCTGCGGTAGGAGCACTGCCGGTGGAAAAACGAGGTATTGGCATCGCCATCCTTCAGGGCCGCAATCCGGGCACGTTGACGCGCGACCGTCCGTTCCAGGGAAGCCAGGCCCAAATAACCTCGCTTAATCGCATTGCGCAGCCACTCCTCCTGTGCAGTAAGCTGCCGATCCTCCTGGGCTTTGTCAAATTTGAGCAGCAACACCATGGAGATGGTGAGTTTGTCCCTGATGTTGCCAACGGAGCGGGCGCTCCAGCTCGTGAGGCATCGCGCAGTGGCCTGCAAACGCAGGACCAAGCGTCGGAAGGGATCTCCATCCTGGACAGACTGCCAGGCCATCGCAACAGTGGTCTCGAATCCATCAAGGCTTGTCCAAAAGTCCTCGAAATGGAATCGGCGGTGGGTTGGCGGTACGGGGGAGCAGTCGAGGAGTAACGGGCTATGATCGGAGACCACGGATGCGATGCAACGCAGGTGGCAGTGACTGTGCTGCTCCTCCCAGTCGACGGTGCAAAGCACGCGGTCGAGGTGGACAAGGGTCAGCGGAGATTGCTCATTTGACCAGGTGTATCTCCTCCCATTGAGGTAAACCTCTTTGAGAGCGAGATCGTTCAGCAGCCGGCGAAAGCGCCCCATCATGCGCCTGTCAAGGTTCCCGTTGCTCTTGTCATCGTCCTTGTAGATGAGGTTAAAGTCCCCACAAAGCATCCATGGCCCGGTGCACTCGGCGCGGATGTCACACAGTTCCTGAAGGAATGCAATCTTGGCGGCATCGTCCTGTGGTCCGTAAACTACGGTGATCCACCAGGGTGCAGCCATAGACGTGGGCGTGCGGACCTTGGCGCTCAGCGCGTTCGCTGTGAACATCGGATCGGTGACGGTCACCTCTCTGCTCCTCCAGGCGAGCAAGATACCCCCACGGGTGCCCTCCGCCGGCAGGTAGACGTAGTCGTCGAACTCGGAGCCAAGCGCCTCAAGAACAATGTTCCTATGTATCAACTCCATTTTCGTCTCCTGGAAGCACACGATGGATGCATCGGTGGTGGCGAGGAGAGTGCGGATCGCGATTCTGCGTGCGCGGGCGTTGAGACCACGGACATTCCAAACAACAATCTTAAGGCCTAAATCCATTAAGACGAGATCGACAGGGAATGCGTGGCACAACTAAGCCGTGATCGGCGCAACGGTCGGCAGGGGGGAGCCCAGGGAAGCAGGGAGTTGTCTGTCGACCAGAGCGGCAATGGCCGTGAGGACGGCGAGCGGGATCGGAGCGGCGAAGACGTCGTCGAAAGCCTTCATCTCAGCCGCAGTGATCACCTGGTTGGTGCCCATGATGCCAAGCGTGCGGAGAACCTGCACGTGCGCCCGCCGTTCAGCTGTAGGCGGCGGCGCGCTTGTGGAGGCCGTCGTCGATGCAGAACGGCCACGGCGCGGAGTGAAGTTCAGCGGTTGCCGGCGTGTCCTCCTCCCTGGCGTGGGGAGGGTCGAGTCAACATGCTTGGTCGCCGCTGTGAGGAAGTCGCCGAGCGTCCAGGGCGCCGGAGGCTGGGTGGTGGGCGGTGGCGGCGGCGGTCGTGGCCTTGTTCTACGCATGGTGATCGGCGGGGAGGCGAAGCGGCTTGCATGCTCTTGACGTTGGGCCTGCGGAGATGCTGCCGGGGCAGCGGAGGCGGGCCGCTGGAGGATGGTGATGGGCTGTGTCTCATGGGCCGTGGAGTTGGCCTCATCAGCAGAAGTATCCAGAAGCGGGGCCAGGTTAGGGGCGGGAAGATCAGCAGCAGTTTGAAATGGCGCTTCAGCGCAGTGTGTGGCGGGCTCGAAAGGTGCTGACCGGTCTCCAGAACCCTCCAAACCTGCAGCGGAGGGGAGGTCCAAGCTAGCACCAGCCTGTCCCGACATGGGGTCCGCCGCAGAGGCCGTGGCAGCTTGGCATGGCATGGAATCGGCAACTTCACTTTCCAAAAGTATCTGAGAAGGGAGGGTGCACCGATCCCCATTGTCGCATTGGTCGGGCATGGCAGAAGAGGCCCCAGCGGCGACGTCCTCACCCGCGCTACACGCCGAGGGGGTCAGGCTTTCGGCGGGCCCCGGTGGATGTGGAGAGAGGGGCTCAGCGAATGGCGCAGCGCCAGCTGCCGCGGCAGCGTGAGCAACGGTCAGCGGCTCTGATCCTGTCGGCACGGGGCGCGATGGCGTGGCAGCCTTGGGTCTGTACTCCATCCTTGCAGGGGAGCTTTGGCGAGCTTTGCCCTTACTCTTTTTGGCAAAGCGACGAGGACAGCGGGCCCCACGTTGAGCAGGCCAAGGGCCCACCGCTCTTTGCTGCAGCGGCGGCGCCGCCGCACGGCCCCAGGTGGCGTCGACGCCAACTCCGTCTGCCCGAGCGGCGCGCGATGCTGTCCAGCCAATGGAGTCAATGGCCATGCCGTCGGCGCAACCATCAGGAGCTCCTTCTGTCCGACGGCGCTTCCGTCCGCGGCGGCGGGAGCGGCCGTGGCCAGCGCCCTGGCCGGCGTTGCCTGGGTTACCATTGCCGTTGCCCGGCGCATCATCGTGGTCACCGGCCTGCGGAGGGCGCGTGCCACCGTTTGTGCCGGCCCGTCTAGTTTGCAATCTCTATCTACATTGTTTCGTGAATTGGAGAGTTAAGATGCTTGTCACATTAAGGGTGATTTGGACAGCGCGTAGCAAAGCAATACATGCCTGAACAGTAAAATAAGATGACTTCACCGTCAGACGTTTCTTGCTAGAAATGAATATTGCTTAAGTCGAAACTTCACTTAATTCCATCATGTAAAGCCTGATGAATAGCATCAAAGCATATCTGAAGTAATATTCAAACCACTTAAATTACAATAAGTTATCCTCCATTGTTGTATGATAAAGCAGCAGTGGACTTTCTATGTGGTAGCCGACATGTGTAGGAACCACCTCAATTCGATGCACATGCTACCTGTAATCCTGTATTGATTGATATTACTATGTAAATCACCAGTCAACCAGTATGACTTAGTCTTCATTTATATTTATTTTTGGAAATTATTTTATTGAAAGAAATGAAATCTGTAAAATGGATCTACTCCACTTGTAGATCATTAATGCAAAGCTGGTAAATTATAACTTTCATTTTCAAATATGCAGGACAAATTTTTAGCATTTCCTGCTGAACAGCATCCTATTGTCTTGCAAATTGGTGGAAGCAATCTTGACAATTTGGCGAAGGCAACTGAACTAGCAAGTGGTTATTCATATGATGAGATCAACCTGAAGTAACAGCCTCCTTCATGTCTCACCTGGTTATGCAGTATATCCTACTATTTCATATAATTTACACATTCTTGAACTTCCGTGGTAGTTGTGGTTGCCCCAGCGGCAAAGTTGCTGGTCACGGATGCTTTGGTGCTCGCTTAATGTATGATCCAGAGGTTTGTTTCATGAACTTCACATAACAAAACCATGATATAATACGAATACGTGCTCATATCCATACCTGCATACAACTTTATACAATTTCCTGAAGTTTGTAGGGGATGCTATGTCAGCTATTGCTGCCAATTGTGATGTCCCTGTTAGCGTGAAATGCAGAATTGGAGTTGACAATCATGACTCCTACCAAGAGCTTTGTGAGATTTCTTCAAAGAACCTTGATTTTCCAATAAAGTCATCTTCATAGGCTTTTTAAGAAATTAGGAAAGGAACTTGTGCGGTGCAAGCTCACTTGTTCTCAGAGAACCTTGATTAACTTGTTTTCACTTTTTACTAGGTGAATTTGTAGATACGGTTGTTTCAAAGTCACCAACTAGGCATTTTATCATTCATGCCCGGAAGGCGTTGCTCAATGGTCTCAGTCCTGCGGAGAATCGGAAGATTCCTCCTTTAAAGTATGTGTGCTCTTGATACCATTTTCATTTTGCATACAAAGATATCCCTAGATATGTACACAATGACAACACAAATATCCTTAAAGCCTGAAAACCAGATGCGTAAACTGTAATACAAGGGTGGCACTAAGCATGGCGTGTTTATGTGTCATGGTGGTACTATCATGTGGCTCCTGCTTTGCTTGTTGAAATGTTCAGACTTAATATCTTGGTGCTTATATTCCCAGCCTGCAATATCAATAATGAAATTTTACTTCTGAGTAAGTCTGAATTCTGAATAGTTGATTCTGGCCTTAGTACCTAGATATAGTTTGTTATGTTGCAATTTGGATTTAGACACACCTTTGTTAAATGAATTTAGTAATATCCTTTTTATGGTATCATTGCAGGTATGAGTATTATTATGCTTTATTGCGGGACTTCCCAGAGGTACAGTTTACACTAAATGGAGGCCTAACGAGTATTGATCAAGTAAGTTACTATCTTACTTCTGATTATTTTTTACTGTGAACAAATATGCAACGATGGGAGCTTCCCATTCTAATTTTGTTGCTCCAATTCTTAGAAGTTGGTATATGTATGATTATAACCCAGTGGACATCATGTTCATCAGTTCAGTGTGGGTCCAATTTCAAGGGAGCAGCAAGGGTAGTGTTGACGGGTTCAGCTAGATGTCGTTGAACCTGCGTGGTCTCTAGTATCTTCACATGAGTACTAAAAATTGACAAATCGCAGCTGCTGTTTTTCTTGTCTTCATTAGAAGCCCCATGACTGTGGCTCTGGGGCTGATTCCCCAGTAGATGTGGACATCACTAGCTTATTGGTTGGTGTGTACAGAGAGAACAAGATAATTTTCTTGCTTTCTGAAAATATTAGGATTAATAACTTGACCCTTTACGCTAACATGGCCCCTCCTAGAGCCACTATCTAATTATCTATTGATGTCTGCACCTGCTCCTCCTTTGTCATGCTGGTTTTCCACAATTGGAGTAGACAACATGGTGATTTAGCATACCATTGTTTCTCCAACGTTTATGTCTTCATGACTACTGAACATTTCTATGTTGGAGAATCATTTGTTGTTACATATGAGGTTATGTACTCAATTAGTAAGTGGTTTTAGTTGGATATCTATTACGAGAGCTCAAGATAGCGAGTTATTGACATTTTGCATGTCTGAGTTAGGTTATTCTCCTAATTAGCACATTACTATCTAATTTATCAGGATTTGATTATTGTACAGTTTATCAGGATTACATCATTTTGATGTCTCAACCTTTGCATTAGTTGTAGCCTTGCAGTAGTTGGTTTCACTGAAGACCTTCAGTTTGATTGCAGGTTAGTGCATCCATAAGACATGGTGCCCATCGAGTTATGGTTGGTCGTGCTGCTTACAATAAGTATGAATTTCCATTTTGATCGTCAGAAAAAATCCCTCTATTGATCCTCAACTATGGTTTCATGCATCTCAATACTTTTGAAAATTCAAAGAAATATTAAGTGAAGTAAAGGCATATTAACATGGCAAACAAGCGGAAGCTCATTTCTGGAGAACCAAACAGAGGACCAGATCCACAATGTGTAGGAATAAAGAGATATTCATTTGCTTACGCATGCCCCAACCACATGCTTAAAGGCCATCTCCTCCAACTAAAATGCTTTGACCAGGGCTCGCTTGCTCTACCAAAGAAGCATGCCATATTATGGTATATACACCGTTAGTTTTGTAAGTAGGTGCTATACTAGTCATAAATAATGAATCTTCCTGATAAGGAGATGGTCATCCCCACTTAGTCACAATGTGCATTCAAATTTGCTGGTGAGATCTGCACTCGTAGCAAGCAAGGTTTCATAAGCTCAACTCACAATTCTTATGTAGAATCCTTGGTAGAGGCTAGGGTTCTACCGGGTCTAGGGCGGAGGTTGTAAGGGTGGAAGTGAGGGCGGAGAGGTTGGAGAGCTCGGCGCCGGCGGCTGGGCGCCGTCGCGGAGGAAGGAGGCGGCGGCTAGGGTTGGTGCGGCGGCGCAGGGTTCTCCCGTCTCCCTTCAGGAGACGAGACAGTAATGATACTGAACTATTGTCTGATTAATCTCGAAGGGATACAAGTGTTTATATAGGAGAACGGCCTCCTCGAAACCCTAATTTACTTGGGCTAAGCCCCTAATTTACTTGGGCTAAGCCCACAACTAGCCACTAGTGGGCTTCCTGCGTGTATAGGTCAAACCGACCATAACATCTCTCCCCGCCTTCTCAAACAGCTCGTCCTCGAGCTGAACTTCTGGAAACTGCTGGCGGAGATCTTCAAGCTTCTCCCAAGTCGCCTCGTCCTCGGGCAAGCCGGTCCAATGCACCAAGACGTGCCAAACACCACGGCGCTGCTGGGCCTTCAACACGCGAGCCACACTCGCCGGGACAGGCTCGAGACGCCCATCCGAAGTAGGTGGAAGAGCTGGTGGTGCAGAAGGAGGGTCGCCCCGGTAGGCCTTCAGGAGGCCGACGTTGAAGACGTCGTGGAGGCGCGAGCCCGCAGGCAGCTCAAGGCGGTAGGCGAGCTTGCCGATGCGCTCCAGCACACGGAAAGGACCGGCGTAACGAGGTCCCAACTTGCGCCTGGAGCGCGGGTCCAAGGACCGGGTCGTCCGGTGAAGAAGACGTAGCGGACCCAATCGCCCACCGCAAACTCCGCCTCGCGATGGTGTGCATCATAGTACTTCTGGCCACCGCCGAGCACGAAGAAGTCGGCGCTGGCGCGCCTCAGCCAGTATCTCGTCGCGGGTACGCAGCAGGCCATCCGCCGTCTCAGTACGGGCCGTGCCAGACGCATAGGGAAGCATCGCCGGTGGTGGCCTCCCGTAGACCACCTCAAAGGGAGTAGCGTGCAACGCGGAGTGGTAGGACGTGTTGTAGCAGTACTCGGCCCACGCCAGCCAGTCCACCCAAGCTCGTGGACGATCCCCGGTGATGCAGCGTAGGTACATGGCGATGATTTTGTTGACGACCTCGGACTGGCCGTCCGTCTGAGGATGAAACGCCGTGCTCATGCGGAGCTTCACGCCCGCCAACCCAAAGAGGTCCCTCCAGACGTGACCCGTGAACACAGGATCACGATCACTGACGATGGAGGACGGAAACCCGTGGAGGCGAACGATGGCGTCGAAGAAAGCGCGTGCCACGGACGCCGCCGTATAGGGATGGCCGAGGGCGATGAAGTGCGCGTACTTGGAGAAGCGGTCAACCACCGTGAGGATGACGGACTTCCCGCCAACCTTCGGCAGCCCCTCGATGAAGTCCATGGAGATGTCCGCCCACACCTGGGACGGCACGTCCAGCGGCTGCCGGACGAAGCGTCTCTGTCTTGTTCCGCTGGCATGTGACACACGCCCGCACCCAGTCTCGCACCAGGGCGCCATCCCCTGGAATGTAAAAATCAGCGCGGAGATGGTGCAGGGTCTTCTGGACGCCCTCGTGACCTGCAGAATGCGCCAAGGACAAGGCCTGGTGGCGCAGGTCTCCATGATCCGGTACGAAGATGCGGCGTCCATGGAGGAGTAGTCCCTCGTCCAGGCGCCATGGCGCGGCCAGCTCGCCGTCGGCCAAAGGCGGCGCGCGGCTGCGCATCCGCAGCCGTGGGAGTAGCGCGGCGAACCTCGTCGATGAAGGCGAAAGATGGCGGAGTGGATGCGAGAGGCTGCACCGACGGTGGGCGCGTCCGCAGTGTCGTCAACGTCTCGGCGGACGGGCGTCGGCGATCGTGTTGAGGCGGCCGGGCGGTACTCGACGGTGAAGTCAAAGCCGAAGAGCTTACTGATCCACTGGTGTTGCGGCACGGTGGAGAGGCGCTGATCCAGCAAGAACTTCAGGCTGTAGTGGTCCGTGCGCACACGGAATGTCCGGCCCCAAAGATACGCCCGCCAGTGGCGCACCGCCTGGACCAGCCCGATCAGCTCGCGCTCATATGCGGCGAGCTTGTGGTGGCGCGCGGCGAAGGGACGACTGAAGAAGGCGAGTGGACCCTCGCCCTGGTGAAGGATGGCGCCGAAGCCAATGCCGGAGGCGTCGCAGTCCACCACAAACGGCTCGTCGAATTCCGGCATCTGAAGAACAGGACCCGTTGTGAGTGCCCGCTGCAGGGCGGCGAAGGCCGTGGCCGCCTCCTCGTCCCAAGAGAAGGCGTCGCGGCGAAGCAGGCGCGTGAGGGGCGCGGCGATGAGGCCGAAGTCCTGGATGTATCGCCGGTAGTATCCTGCGAGGCCCAAAAATCCGCGAAGAGCTCGTGGCGACTGGGGCGTTGGCCAGGCGGCGACGGCAGCGACCTTGTCCGCGTCCATCGCGACACCGTCGGCTGAGATGACGTGGCCCAAGTACGCGACGGAGGTCGTGCCAAACGAGCACTTCGAGCGCTTGAGGTGAAGAGGATGCGCTCGAAGCTCGTTGAAGATGATGGTCACGTGCTGCAGGTGCTCCGCCCAGGATGCGCTGTAGATCAAAATATCATCAAAGAAAACAAGCACAAAGCGGCGTAAGTAGGGGCTGAGCACGTCGTTCATCAGAGCCTGGAAGGTCGCCGGTGCGTTGGAGAGGCCGAACGGCATCACCAAAAACTCGTAGTGGCCATGGTGAGTGCGGAACGCCGTCTTGGCGATGTCGTCCGGGTGCATGCGCACCTGATGATAGCCCGAGCGCAAGTCGAGCTTGGTGAAGAAGCGCGCGCCATGCAGCTCGTCCAGGAGCTCATCCACGACGGGGATGGGGAACTTGTCCTTGGACGTGACGGTGTTGAGGGCGCGGAAGTCGATGCAGAAACGCCACGTGCCGTCGGTCTTGCGCACCAGGAGCACGGGGGCGCAGAACGGTGACGTCGAGATCCGGATGATGCCCTATGCTAGCATGACCGCCACCTGGCACTCGAGCTCGTCCTTCTGCAGCTGGGGGTACCGGTACGGCCGCACAGCTACGGGTGCCATGTTTGGCAGCAGGTGGATGCGGTGGTCACAGGGTCACGAGGGAGGGAGGCCCTGCGGCTCGTCGAAGAGGTCGCCGTGCTGCTGCAGTAAGTCGGCCAGGAGCGGATGCGCCTCGTCTAGCGCGGCGGCCATCAGGTGGAGCTGCGGGGGTGTGCCAGTGCTGCCCACGCCCGTCCAGTGAACACGGCGGCCGCCCTCACGCCAGAAGATGAGGGACAGCGCGTCGAGGTCCCACAGGATGGGGCCTAAGGTGCTCAGGAAGTCGAGGCCGAGGATGAAGTCGTAGCAGCCCAAGTCGATGCCGACGCAGTCGATGGAGAACGGCTCGTCGCCCACAAGCACGGGAACCTGTCGCGCCACGCCCTGGCACGTAAGACGATCCCCGTTGGCGACGGTGACGCTGTACTTCTCCGATCCCGCCGGCTGGAGAGCGAGGCGGCGCATGGCGGTGTTGGACAGGAAGTTGTGCGTGGAGCCCGTGTCCACCAGCGCAGTGAGACGCTCCCCATTGATCGTCACCGGAAGCAGCATCGTCTTTGCCGTCTTAATGCCCGCCATAGCATGGAGAGAGACGACGAAGGCGGACGCGTCGACTGGCGCGTAGGTCGTGACACCGGCCTCAGTCGTCGACGGTCTCCAGGTAGAAGAGGCGGGCGCACGTGTGGCCCGGCGCGTATTTCTCGTCGCAGTTGAAGCACAACCCCTGGCGGCGCCGCTCAAGCTGCTCCGCAGCCGTCAGCCGCTTGAAGGGGCGAGTCGGCGCAGAGGCTGGCCGGCGCGGCGCGGCCGGTGCGGGCGCGGCGGGGCGGTGGGCGTCGGGCGGGTCGGGCGCGGGACGAGCGCTGCCACGTTGCGCCTAGACTGCCGCATGGCGAGGGCGCGCCGCTCGTAGGCTCGTGCGTAGTACATGGCCGTCGCAGTCCGCCGGCTCGCGCATCTCGACGTCGGCGCGGATGTACTCGGGAGGCCGCCGACGAAGAGATCGGCGCCGCCGTGCCGAGACGCCCGGGGCATGGCACGCGAGCGCCGAAAGCGGTCGGCGAAGTCCTGGACCGTGGTGGTGAAGGCGAGGCGTCCCGGCAGCGAGGCGGCTGCCACGGAGGGTCGGCCCAAACCGTTGGAGGCACGGTCGCGGAAACGCTCCCGTGGCGGCATCCCTCCCTCGTCCCGCTCGAGGGCGTAGTACCAAGTCTGCGCGGCGCCCGTAGGTGATAGGAGGCGATCCATGTGCGGTCGGTGCCGAGCGTCCGCTGCCCCGAAAAAAGCGCTCACACCGGTTCGGCCGATTCGGGGGTCGGTGGCGCCGTCGTAGGTGGCGAACTCCAGCTTAGTGAAGCGGGGCGGCTGTTGTGCCAAAGGCGGAACCTCGGGGGCGCCCTCCTGGCGGCCGTGGTTGAAGGACGTGCTCGCGGCGAAGGGGCCCGCAGACCCGCCAGGACCGCCAAGGCGGTGGGCGGGCGGCTGAACCGTCGTCCGCGCCGCAGTATGAGTGTAGACGGGCGACGCGTCGGTCCATGTGGGAATCGGCGAGGGTGACGGCGGCCACCACGCGGGCCGGCCATTCTTTGGCGGCGGAGGCGGGCGGTGGGGCGGCGGCGGAGCGGCGGCGGGCGGTGGGGGCGGCGGCGGAACGGCGGCCGGTGGGGGCCGCGGGTGCTGGCCGGCCTTGATCTCCGCGAGCTCGAAGCGGATGGCGCGGAGGTCGTCGGCGAGGTCCGCCAATGTAGCGGGCAGGAGGTCGAGGCCCGTGGGAACGGCGGCGGCCTGATCTCCGGTGGCGGCGGCGGCGGCGGCCCCCTGCAGCGCGTGGGCGCCTGTCATGGCGGCGGGGGTGGTGTTGGTGGCGGCGGTGGACGTGGCGGCGATGGGGTCGACGGGGGGGCTGTTGGAGCCCATGAGACCTAGGCAATCTGATACCAAAGTGGTCGAGGCTAGAGTTCTACCGGGTCTAGGGCAGAGGTTGTAAGGGTGGAAGTGAGGGTGGAGAGGTTGGAGAGCTCGGCGCCGGCGGCTGGGCGCCGTCGCGGAGGAAGGAGGCGGCGGCTAGGGTTGGTGCGGCGGCGCAGGGTTCTCCCGTCTCCCTTCAGGAGACGAGACAGTAATGATACTGAATTATTGTCTGATTAATCTCGAAGGGATACAAGTGTTTATATAGGAGGACGGCCTCCTCGAAACCCTAATTTACTTGGGCTAAGCCCCTAATTTACTTGGGCTAAGCCCACAACTAGCCACTAGTGGGCTTCCTGCGTGTATAGGTCAAACCGACCATAACAATCCTTCAATTTTGTTATCACTAATATCAATCTGCTGCAATGTTCCAAATAGCTAATTGTACTCAATGGCTACTGAAGTCAAAAAACTTTTTTTTCATGAATTGCTTAAGAATAAATTAAGAAGTAGAACAGGAGCAAGAATAGTGGTCTATTGCATTTCTTAAACGAGAAAACTTCTTATCTCACCTTAAAGCATGCGATCATCCTATTAAGTTCAAAATTGAAGTTGTCTCGAGTTTTGCTATTGTATACTACTGTGAACTTATATACTGAAAATATATTTGGAACTTTGAACACTTTATTTCTGAAATGATGGGCCTGCCAGTTTTTAGAGATGCAACATGACTGCTTTGCTATTTTTCTCTGCTGGCTTCCATTGCTTCAGGAACATTAAGCAGAATCATGATGGTAGGTTCCCAACAGGGCATACACACAATAATACAAAATTTTGATTCCTTGTGAAGGGAACATGTCGTAATTCCATTAGCCCTTCTAAAATCGGACACGGGAACAGATCTGACCAAATGACAGGTGACATAGACCAAGAACAAGCAGACTTCTTCCATTCGAGCAAGTTACCAATCTTTGCTACTTAAAAGGACATTGTTGGTGAATGCAGTGAAGCTATGTCCTTCCCTAACAAAACCTTCACTAAAAATTTGAATCTTCCAACAAACAAAATGAATTTCTAGTGTTGGCCCCATCTTTTTCTGGCAGAAACTATGTTGGACACTAATTCCCATGCCAGTTATTATTGATTTAATAGAATCATTTTGGTGTCTGAATGTTTCAGTCCATGGAATATGCTCGGGCATGTGGATAGTGAAATTTATGGCGTGACAACAGGTTGCTCTTCACGTCGTCAGGTTTAGCATTTAGCAGAGTCAATTTGCGTTTTAAGCTATATTTCTTCCATTGACTGAACTCTGTTCTAGATCCTTGAGAACTACCAAGTTTATGGTGATTCTGTAATTGGACAGTATGGCATCAGCAGACCAAACGTGAGGCAACTTGTTAAGGTGAGAGAAGCTTCCCCCTTTTCCTTTTTTTTTTCTTTCATGACAAGAGTTGATTCTACACGGCTGTGCTATATTGCTGAATACACAAACTATTCTGTACTTTGCTAAAGTTATCTTCATTTGAGGACTTTAGTTCCTTCACCTTGTAATAGTGTAATTTATTACTATTTGGTGCACAGTAGTACAGTGTATCCTAATTAGAATCGACCCAGGACTTTTTTTTTACTTTGCTCCGTTCTATGTATTAAATAGTAGTGCATACCTTAACTTTTTTGTTCGAGAATGTTTATAACTTAAATAAAAACAGCAAACGAAGATTCGGTAACATGGAGTGAACTTCTTGAAAGCACTTGCAATGGTAAAGAAAAATTATTAGTTAATATAAAGTTGTCAGCTGTTTAATATGTAGCAGTTTAAAGCGCCACATTTTTAGTTTTATACTAGTGTAGTATTAATATTAGTTTTAAGTTGCTATTGACATCTGTATTAGCCCTTTCATCATTTTGTTTACAGGATATTATGCAACCAATTTCATAGGGAACCGACAGAATCACACGTTTATAACTGACATAACCATAATCACTTCTTTTGCAGCCGTTGCTACATTTGTTCCACTCAGAACCTGGCAACGGTTTGTGGAAGCGTAAGGCTGATTCAACATTGCGTCATTGCAAGGTAAGTTATGAAAAATGGCTACCCTTTGCTGCCCTTTCACTTCTCGAACAATAGCAACAGCCTCACAATGTAACATGTTATTATGCTTCTCAATTTTTAGAGGGTATTGTTGTGTTTGGGTGTAATAACCACCTTAATTCTCAGTAACATTAGATGAAAGCTCAGTTAATCTTTGTATGTTCTGCATTTCTGAATAACTTGACTGGATTATGTGCTATTTTCTTTTAACCGGAATAGGTATTTTACTGACAAGTATGCAAATGAAAAGGTTCCCTGCTGATTTTTCATGCCAAAATTATGTCAATATTGTTTTATGCGAAGCACATCTAATCCCATTTTTAAAAAAAGTAAGTCTTGCATGATAACACCTGTAGTTAAGAAATTCTCTTAGATACAAAGACTTGCAACGGTTCTAAAATAGTTGATGGTTCTTTAGATCTTAAAACCATCTGTTGCATTTCATTGATGTCCAGACACTTGCACAATTCTTGGAGGAAACTCTTGATGCCATTCCAGACTCTGTCCTTGACGCACCCATATCGAGAGAGACGTCCATGGAGGAAGCATACTTCGCCCATGTGGATTCTTTAATGCCGCCAAGATACACAAAACAGGCAATCGGCAGCTACGAAAGCCCGGCACTCGTAACCGCGTCTACTTGAGCTACCAGAGCTTCCAGGAGAAGTTAAAAGTCAAATACTTTCTTTTGCGATGACAAGAGCTCGTGTTTCATTGGTCAAGAGGAGGATGATAGTCATAGAGTAGATTGTTAGAGCATGTCTAGCAGGCCCCTTACTTTTCTGCCCCGTATTTCGCCACTTTTTCGCCCGTATAAAAAAAAAATGCTCGTAGATACTACACCGTTCCGTCTAGCAGACCCCGTATTTGATCTCGTATATTCGTAAATTTAAAACCCCGGGAAACTTGTTCATTCATAGTTCGTCGATCATACATATGAATCGACGTACCTACATACAAAATGTGCGATCATGGATCGCGACTTCTAGTCGGAGAGGTCGATGATATACCCGTCGGCCTCCGCCTCCGCCTCCTTCACGGCGGCGATGGACGCCGCCCTATCTTCCTCCTCCACCCTCTTCCTCTCGTCGGCGTCCTTGAGGGACTCTTGAATCGCCTTCAAGAAGGCGGGGTCCTGGTCCTCCTCCTCCTCCTCGCCGGCGAGCGGAGCACCTCCGCCGCTGGTGCTCCCGATGCTCGTCCTCCATGCCTCGTTCACCCGGCGTTGGCGCTCCCACTCGGCGCGCCACGCCTCGAACTTGGGGCCGCTCATCGGCTTGAGCGGCGGGTCCTCGTTGTACCAGCGGCCGCCCCGCGCGAAGTCACGGAGCTTCGGCGGGACGAACGCGGCGCCGTCGTACTTGCAGACCGCGCGGCGGCTCCCGGCGGCGGATCTTTTGCATTGAAGCCGCCAGGCATCCTCCATGTTGTCCGGCGAGCGGGATCGCTTCGATCCGCTCGCCGGCGAGGCGGTACTACGGCGGTGGGCGTCCATGCCGGAGCTGGGGTGGAATGCGGCGCGGGGGAGTGAGGAATTGCTCGCCGGAGCAGGATGGAGGAGGCAGCGGCGCACGGCGGAGCTAGGGTTGACCCCTCACTCGCACGTCCGCCCGGTATAAGTAGGGGGCGGCGGGGCAGATTTCCTGGGTCCCATATTCCGCCGAAACGGGCCGACCCGAATACGGGGCCTGCTAGATGGCCCAAACCGCGCCTGCCCCGTATCTCGCCGGAATTTTACGGGGTGGGCGGGTTATAAGCGGTCTGTTAGACATGCTCTTACTCGACGCATATGTTCTTGTTTAGCATACCCGTTATCACGTCTTGTACTGTTCATATGAATTGGTGGTGTGGTGGCCGATTTCATGATTTGTTTGGTTACAACTTACAGCAGGGGAAGGCATTAGATCACTGATGTGCATGATTAAGGCAGCGTTAGTTGAATATACGATCCGTAACAAGTCGTGTGAAGTTCTGCCTTCTGCATTTCAAGTGTCAACTAGTCAACTACTGCAAACACCACTGAAAATTAAAATCAGCATGCCCACTCGCCCGTCTTGCTCAGTCGCTCACCGTCAGTCACAACGCCACCGCGATGTTGGTAGGAACTAGGAAGTTGTCCAGCTCGTCGATGCTTCGGGCGCTGCTGTCTAAGATGATCTCGTGTGGAATGGGGTTCACATACGGCTATTTTTTATGACGGATAAACTGGATGTACAGCGCACGAGGAAGCAGACAAATTTTAGGGTATTTAGGCATGTACAATGGTAGGGAAGGCACACCTTCTCTCAGTAGTTCATATCATCTAGAGAGGATGATAAATAAATGAGAATTAATAGGTACAATGCATTATCTCTTATTATCATCCCCTGCAATAAGTGATAATTAATAATTTTTAGTAGGAAATTATGTGTCTAAGGGAAGACAAGTCGTACAATGGGGAAAATAGACATCTCTTATTTCGTAAGAGATCAACCCTTAGCTAAGGGAAGACAACCTTCTCTTCCCCCATTCTCTCTCCACCAACTAAGCAAAAATCCGATGTGGCAAGCATAAGGGAAGACTGACATCATCCCATTGTACATGCCCTATGCCGCTGCAAGAAAAAATATCTTAGATTTTGTCTATCTTTTTTTGGGAAGGAGAGAATAATAAAAAGCACAACACGCTAACAAATTTAATGGTGTAAAATAGAAAATTGCACTCAAAACTGCAAGAATAATCATCCGAATGAAATACATGAAAGATATATCGATTCTACTAGATCGTATCTAAAAAGAAAGTTGCAGCGAATGTTCGGATTCCTATAAAATGGACCTATAGAAGTTTTCACTTCATCCAAAGTCGATCTTCAAAACAAAGACATAGGGACTGAAATCCTATAAAACAATAATATGAAATCTCGACCATCCAAAGGGTGTGTTTATATTGCAACCACTGCAGCAATGAGCATCCATACCGCTACATCTTAAGGGCATGTCAATGGTTGATAAGACCATCTTATCTTAACATATCACATAATTTAGATATAGCAACAAAAGTGACGTAGAATGATTTATTTTCTGGTCTTATCTTCCGTAAGGTTACATCCTAGATATGTAGTGAAAGAGATTATGCTAAAAATCATCTCTTAATTAAGAGAAGACAAACCTTTTTTTTACTATTTTCTTTCCTCCACCTCATCATTTATTCTACGTGGCGCTGCTAAGATATCACCATTTATATATGCCATAAGAGCATCTCTAAGCTTAGCACTCACTGAGATTTTTCAAGCTGTATATAGACCATGTTTTATGATCAGTGATATTGTTGAGTTGCAACCTGAATTTTAACTGAAATTTAATAAACCGAGTGAAAGTTAATCACTCGCGTAAGTAACAGTGCTAGTCGATTTTTCTCACTTTTAGCTTGTGCCTATTACTTGTCAAAAAAATAAAGCTTCTGCATATTATATGAGAACGTGGATGGATATCTCCATTTTATTTGCTGCGGACGATCAATTCTTGTGCGTGTGACAGCGACGAGCCGACGACTGATCTCGGCCTCCTCCAGCTACCTACAGCAGCAACTACCTGCCGAACCCAACGCACGCTTCAAGGAATCCTCTCCCCTCCGCCTCGCCGCACCGCCGCTCCAGCAGCCATGCGCATCTTCATCCTCTCGGGGCAGAGCAACATGGCCGGCCGAGGCGGCGTGCACCACAAGCGGTGGGACGGCGTCGTGCCGCCGGAGTGCGCGCCGAGCCCCTCCGTCCTCCGCCTCTCCGCCGCGCTCGAATGGGAGGAGGCCTGCGAGCCGCTCCACGCCGACATCGACGTCGCCAAGACCTGCGGCGTCGGCCCCGGCATGGCCTTCGCCCGCGCCGTCCTCCCGGGGCTGCAGCAGCCCCCGGGCGCCGCCGGGATCGGGCTCGTGCCGTGCGCCGTCGGCGGCACGGCCATCCGGGAGTGGGCCCGCGGGGAGCGCCTGTACGAGCAGATGGTGTGCCGCGCGCGCGCCGCGGCCGGGTACGGCGAGATCGAGGCCGTGCTGTGGTACCAGGGGGAGAGCGATGCGGAGTCCGATGCCGCCACGGCGGCGTACCAGGGTAACATGGAGATGCTGATAGCCAATGTCAGGGCGGATCTCGGGATCCCGCTGCTGCCATTCATTCAGGTGATGGCCGCGTTCCTTAATACTACTAGTAGTAGTGTAATTTGTTTCAATCTTGGCATGACTGTTTTGACCCGAAGTTTATAGAAATTCAACTGGAGGAAACTGGCAATCAATCCGGTTATTTGCACGGGTAGTAGAAATTTTGAACAAAGGAATGCTACGAATGCACATGAAAATGAAGTAATTACTCTCTTCGTCCAGAGATATAGGGCATGTTTTTACTATGTAAAAAAAATTTACCTTAAATTTGTGGAAAATAGTTTGTTAAAATTACAAATTCAGGAAACCATATAAAATACTTTCGACTATAAATCATATTGTCATATGTTTTGGTGAAAGGTTAAAGAGTCAAAATATTTCGTATGTTCACTGATGATAATTATTAATATATCAGTGGACTTTTCGCAAATAAAAAGGTTCAGGAATACTTTTTGTTTTGAGATGGAAATCAAACTTCCATTAACCGGTGACCCTAGCAATATCGCTGGTTACTAAACCAAGTACAAAGTCAGGAGCACCATCCAGCCAAATGGCGGGGCACTCATGTCCTAGCTCCGTAACATACTTAATGCGTCTGCAACCTTATTACAAGACCTTTGGCAGAATTTAACTGAAAAGCTAGAAAATTTTAGCCTAGCATGATACTTTATTTCTCTAAATAGATGTTCATTAATGGACAGATCAGATCATAAGCTTCAGACGTAATCGCTTGCACCAGTTTTTGGGAATCCGTCTCCACATGAATTTTGCTCATTTCCCAGAAGCTTGACCACTGAATCCAGCGAGGCAGGCAGCAGCTTCAGAATGTAGATCATTGTAAGCATAAGGTAGAGAACCTGCACCTGCAGCCATCACTTCACAATGAGTATCTCGGATAACAAAACCCCAGCCAACCGATCCGTTAGCTGGGCTGAAACTACCATCAATATTCAGCTTAAGCTCATCCCTGGTAAGAGCCCCCCAGGGTTGATTCAGTTTCAGCCTTGCATCCCAGCTGCCCGTGGTCGGATCAATCAGCTCGTTAACTTGTACAGTAATCGGTTGACGGCAACCATGGGTCGTCCAAGATATCAATAGAGGAACCATCACCCACCCTTTTTATAACACCTTCGCGCAGCAGCTCAACCCTCCATGCATATGATACTCCATCCTTGCACCGAACTTCAAAAATGGTGCAATCCAGGAAGTATTTTGCCTTCATCACTCTCGCACACAAGGAATCTGGCTTAGTTAATAACCTCCACGCCTGTTTGGACAACATAGCGAGGTTAAATGCATACAGATCCTTATAACCCAGACCACCTTTCTCCTTTGGCATCGTTAGCTTCACTTCACGAATACTTGGTGTGATATCTATAATACAACATGATTTCATTTCAACTTTCGCTTCGTGTCCCTCCCACCTCCAAACTTTGGAACTTCTGTGTGTGTGTGTGTGTGGGGGGGGGGGGGGACCAAACCACGGACAGTGTTTGTACGTAACATTAGGCCAAACAGTTCAAATTTTCTTTCCACTAATAAGAATAAGGATTCTGGTTTTTTGAAGATGTAAGCTGCATTTGGACATTGAACTGCATTACAAATAGAAGTCAACACATGAGTTAAATTGGAGCAGAACCTCAGAATGGAGGATGAAATGACAACTGGTGCACATTTTGTACACCCTGCCCACCCGGGTTCGATCCCTAGGATTGAGTCGTGCTGCACAGACCTTCTTCCCCATTTATTTTCCACGAGAAGCAGGCTTGATGCAACCAAGATTTCAATCCCGGTAATCGTATTTAAAGGCTGTGTGCATCCCTAATTGGTGTAGAGGCCGGGAGAAGTGAAATTATGTCCCCAATATTTTTTTACATTCTCTAAGAAAGATCCATTGATTAAGTTTAGACCTGAACTCATGCACGCAAGATGCGTTGATGCTAGTCAAGAGATAGATAGGAAGAAAGAGAGCAAAATGTGGAACCTAGATGAAGGGGAGAAAGATAAAACCTGGATTACATACCTTGTAGCCATCTCCCAGTTTTTCATTACATGGCACTTAAAAGTTAAAACATAGGCCATTATAGGAGCACAAAGAATTAGAATTTTAGGAACAAAAGAGCGAATGTGAACGCATTGGCCAAGGATTGATGATAGGAAGGAAGCATAAAATCGGTTGTGTTGTTTCAATTTGAAGAACGTGCAGCTGTGTAGCACATTGCTTACAATAATATGTACAAATGTGAACTGTTTCAAATGTACCATTCAGGTGATCAAACGATCTATTTAACAGCATAAGTATTGGTGGCTCCAAACTGAGTTCCATTTGCATGTTCCTACTGATCAGACTTTGCTTAAGATTGATGTTATTTGATGTCAGTGTTACATCATATCTTGTCCTAATAGTTCACCTGTTTAAGTCAAATATACATTTTCCTAACTGGAGGGCATAGTTTTATGCCTAACACGTTAAATGTCTGCTCTACCGAGTGATCACATTTCATTCCAATTTATACTATTTGCTACTCGTAATACCATTTCTCTCAAGATTATGTATGCACCGAACAGGTTGCTCTCGCATCTGGGAATAAAAGGAACATCGAAAAAGTGAGGAATGCTCAGCTTAGCATTAACTTGCCCAATGTTGTAACTGTGGATGCACTTGGTCTTGCATTGAACGAAGATCAGTTGCATCTTAGGACTGAATCACAAGTAAAGCTTGGAGAAAGTCTTGCACAAGCCTACACTGGTAACTTCTTACAAGCAAACTGTTAGAGCCCCGTGAATGTCATGTAAGGTGGAATTCTTCAAGGCTCTCATTGATGTTTGGTAATAATAAACTCTACGAGAGGACCAAATGAGTCAGATGTCTTTATGCTGATGAAATTCGTCATTGCTCTATCAGTCTGACTCTGTGTTTGAAAAATGCAGCCTTAAACTTAGAACCATGTAGTAAGTAGATAGTAGCATTTGCATTTCAAATTAACCTTCCTCTATCAAGATTTTTATATTTTTTTCATTTGTATTTCAAGCTAAGCTGCGCCCACATAAGCACCTCTCATATAGTATGCGATGCAGAGATATTATTTTGTTTCCTTTTAGTTGTGTGCCCAATTTGCATATATGAATGGAACAGAACCTAATAATTGAATCTAATAGAATAAATTACCACTAATTAGGCACCCAGGGGTTCATATGCCATAGTCAAATGACAGGGGTTTCCAAGAAAACATACAAAAGAAGATAAATATGTGAGATCATGCGTCACGTTCTTGGATGACCATTTTGCTCCTTGTGCAACTAAACCCTTTGAACCAGGTCCATGATGCTCAAGTCGGTAATCTTGATTTCGGTCTCCTGGATGATCAATTTGGCATCTACTTTCATGGCTCTTGACCGGTCATTGGTCTCTTCAACTTGAAGAGCCCTTTTTCGTACCTCAAGGATCTTTTTTTTTGTAGCTCAAAAGAAAGCTTGCCATTTGTTCCTCTTTCTCCCGGCGTCTCCTTCCATTACTCTTGGCATTTTCCTCCTTTTCCTTAGCGTTTGATCCCCTTCAATGGCTCTTGCAATGCAAGTGATGAAGCATCACACTTTAGATCTTGAGTGGACAATTTGTGGCCCCTTGGCCGACCACACTGCCACCCTCCTCAAGATGGATGACCGATGAATCATTGCCACTCTTAGTTGAGCCACCTAGAATTTCTTTTGGTATGAAAAATAGTTGACCTCCTATGTCCCTCCTTTTAGCTCGGCACCATAAATTGGAACTTGTCCAATGTCCATCCAAGCATCACAAAGCAACTCGTCCTCCCTGGCCATGTAGGCTTTGGTCCTTTGCTTGTTTCCTTTGTTTTTTGTTTTTGTGTTGCTGCTTGTCAGCCTGACCTCATCCGTAGAAAATGTCTCTCCATCAATCGTGAGCTCATCTTATTGAGCCTCTTGTCCGGTCTCTTGTTCATCGTCCATAGGATCGCCCCCTTTGATCATGTCGTTCATGATGCAGTCGTCGTCATCCTCATAGTAGGCCTACACATAATTGCACATTACAAACTATTTTGACATGTGAATGGATGGAGAAATGAGAGGTTTCAACCATACTGGGTTGGGCATGGCATTTCGACGAACAATATTGTGGGGCGTGGGGATGTTGGCGGTCGAGAGCACCCGTGGCCTCTTGCCATGGTCCGACGCTGAGTCGCGGACCATAGGAGTGTTGTTGAGGTCAAGGGCATGCATTACCACGTCGCTCAACATGGGCGAGATCTTCGACGACGTGGAACTGGAGCCACCGAGCCACGACGGCACGAGAATGTGATGGACACCGCAAGCTGGCTCTGCCGAGAGAGCTAGCGATAGGGGTCGATGAGGCGGTCGTGCGCTTGCGGACGAGACCGAGCTTGTCCAAGAGGCGCCGACGACGTCATCGGCATGTGCCATGGCGGCGGTGAGAGTCTCATGCTTGATCATCAGTCCGCCATGGGCGACGATGGCATCGACGTTGGCCTTGGCATGAAGGGACATCATGAGTTCGGCATCTTTCTCCCTGGCAGCAATGGCTTGGGCATGGACCATGGGCGACGATGGCATATGTAATTTCGTCTTGCCTCTCTAGCCAGTGCACATCTTGGTCTCAAGAGCTTGATGCCTTAGTGGTCGTTCTTTCTTCGGCTTGACCAGTGCGGTGGGGGGTCCTCCATCACTCGTTGAAGCTTGGTCAGCTGCGTCGATGATACGCGTACAGCACACGTCCGTTGGGAACCCCAAGAGGAAGGTGTGATGCGTACAGCGGCAAGTTTTCCCTCAGTATAAAACCAAGGTTTATCGAACCAGTAGGAGCCAAGAAGCACGTTGAAGGTTGATGGCGGCGAGATGTAGTGCGGCGCAACACCAGGGATTCCGGCGCCAACGTGGAACCTGCACAACACAACCAAAGTACTTTGCCCCAACGAAACAGTGAGGTTGTCAATCTCACCGGCTTGCTGTAACAAAGGATTAGATGTATAGTGTGGATGATGATTGTTTGCAGAGAACAGTAGAACAAGTATTGCAGTAGATTGTATTCGATGTAAAAGAATGGACCGGGGTCCACAGTTCACTAGAGGTGTCTCTCCCATAAGATAAATAGCATGTTGGGTGAACAAATTACAGTTGGGCAATTGACAAATAGAGAGGGCATGACCATGCACATACATATTATGATGAGTATAGTGAGATTTAATTGGGCATTACGACAAAGTACATAGACCGCTATCCAGCATGCATCTATGCCTAAAAAGTCCACCTTCAGGTTATCATCCGAACCCCTTCCAGTATTAAGTTGCTAACAACAGACAATTGCATTAAGTATTGCGCGTAATGTAATCAATAACTACATCCTCGGACATAGCATCAATGTTTTATCCCTAGTGGCAATAGCACATCCATAACCTTAGAGGTTCTTGTCACTCCTCCAGATTCACGGAGACATGAACCCACTATCGAGCATAAATACTCCCTCTTGGAGTTACTAGCAAAAACTTGGCCAGAGCCTCTACTAATAACGGAGAGCATGCAAGATCATAAACAACACATATATATAAATTGATAATCAACATAACATAGTATTCTCTATTCATCGGATCCCAACAAACACAACATATAGCATTACAGATAGATGATCTTGATCATGTTAGGCAGCTCACAAGATCCGACAATGAAGCATAATGAGGAGAAGACAACCATCGAGCTACTGCTATGGACCCATAGTCCAGGGGTAGACTACTCACACATCACTCCGGAGGCGACCATGGCGGTGTAGAGTCCTCCAGGAGATGATTCCCCTCTCCGGCAGGGTGCCGGAGGCGATCTCCTGAATCCCCCGAGATGGGATTGGCGGCGGCGGCGTCTCTGGAAGGTTTTCCGTATCGTGGCTCTCGATGCTTTGGGGTTTCGCGACGAAGGCTATTTGTAGGCGGAAGGGTAGGTCAGGGGGCGTCGCGAGGGGCCCAGGAGACAGGTCGGCGCGGCCAAGGGCTGGGCCGCGCCGCCCTAGCCTCTGGCTGCCTCGTGGCCCCACTTCGTTGACTCTCCGGTCTTCTGGAAGCTTCGTGTGAAAATAGGCCCCTGGGCGTTGATTTCGTCCAATTCCGAGAATATTTCCTTACTAGGATTTCTGAAACCAAAAGCAATGAAACAAAGAACTGGCTCTTCGGCATCTTGTTAATAGGTTAGTTCCAGAAAATGCATAAATATGACATAAAGTATGCATAAAACATGTAGATATCATCAATAATGTGGCATGGAACATAAGAAATTATTGATACGTCGGAGACGTATCAGTCGACGAGTTTCGTATGGGAGTGGAAGGAGAGGAAGTGCGAATATGGTGCCAACGAGAGGGCTGGAGGAGCACCAGAGGGCGGATGATATCCGCTTGACCGCATTCCAAATTTGGGCTGGAAATGGGTCATCACGGACTGGTCCCCGTCGCTCCATCTGAGATGTTGTTGGGCCATACCCCATGTATGCAAGGACGCCTTTAGAATGTCTCGGTCCGTTTGAGTTGGCTCACTAGAGATGTCCTTGAGCTGGACAAAGCCAGTTGGTAGTGGCATAAAGCTTGACCTTTTTATAGTCAAACTCAGGGGAACCCTGACTCACCTGGACGTGATGACGACGCAGGGGTCTTTATTTTAGTGCACAAACTTATCACAATGTCGCATGAGCAAAATCCATAAATAGTGATTAAAACTGCCTAGCGAAATAAATTTCATCACTATATTTCAGAAATACCATTTTACGGTCGCTAAATACGAGCCAAAGAATCGTAGATGGTTACTAGTGCTGGTTGCCCGTTGGATTTGTTGACGTGGCGAGCCGAGGGTCCCATTCTCACGTAACTTAACAAACATGTAAAAATCCATGTGCAAGAGAGCTCTTTTGCAAAAAACAAAAAAAGAATTCCACTCCCCATGCCTATCCACCACCTCCAGTTCGATCCTCACTCCGGCCCGACCAAAATCGGATGCCACCAGAGCACGCCGACACGAGCTCCATCGTCTCCTTACACCGACCCTCTCCCTAGGGATGAAAGTGAGCTTGGCCTCCTCGTGCATGCCCCTCTCCTCGGCTCCAATCCAACAATGAACCAATGGAGGAGTTGTATGACATGACGGCGACCTCCTTTGGCACAAAGCATGAGATAGACAACCTTGGCGCGCAGGAGATCGGGGAAGGGGTAGGGGTGGCATCCTTCATGGCGCATCTTGAGAAGCTACTTGGGCTCGAGCGTGCGGCTGGCACGGGCTAGCACCCGGATGAGGCAAGCGTATGCGACGACACTGGGACGCTTCCTCGAGCCGTTGTTGGTCCGCCCCCCGAGGGTCTTCATGCTGGATAGTCGCGGTTGCGGGCGGTGAATTAGCACCGCTCGATTTTCATAACAGCATTGGAGGAGTCGAACAAGGCATCAACGCGACATGCATGCTGGTGCCCTCTTTGCAGTGGGGGAGGGGAGCCAATGGGGGCGGCGTCGGAGACTAATAAGGCCGGGGAGAGAGGGGAACCAACAGTGTTTGCGGTGTATGTCGACGATGTCACGCATGTGGTTGGGAGGTGGAGGACGACATGCTAGGTGGGAGGTTGGCACAACATGCTAGGGAGGGCGGTCAAGGGGACCTACTAGGGTGGGAGGGTAGCGAAGAGGGGAGTGCGGGAGCGCGGAAGATGACACTTTTGCAAAAAAGCACTCCTATAAATGGGTATCTTTATCTACATGCTAAGTTACCTCGTAGTGGGTCTCATAGCTCGCCATGTCAGCAAATACAACGCGTCTTTCTCACTGGGACTATCTATGATCGTCTCACTCAATAAAATGGTATTCTGAAGTTACATGAATTTGATTTGGGTAAGCAAGGTTCGGTGACTATTTACTCCGGTCCCATTGTGGGTTGGTTGCTGTTGTGTATCCTCCTCATGTGGGTTGTGAGGAGATGGCCCATTGAAGCCTTTCAGGCGGCCCAAACAGGTGCAAGAGCCTACTACCTATTAGGATTATGACCAAGGATTATTTTGGATATTGCACATGAGGGAAGGAGGATGTTAAGCCTCCCATCCAGCCACCACTAAGGGGGTGATGAAAAACCAAGATAGCCTTCATTGGAGAAGAAAACAAAAAAGAAGGGAAAGAGAGAAAGTTGAAGGAAGAAGCTACATCAAGCAACAGGCCTTGCCCACAAGGTTATGAAGATCAGATGTGCATCCTTGTCACCTTCAAGTTGTTGTTCCACCATCTTTGGTGAGATTTGTTCAATCTCTATCTCTTGTGTCCCAAATCTTGTAATGGCATCCAAAATCTGTTTGCATCTTGACGTCTGAGATCCTCTAGTGATCTCTAGAGAAGAACTTGTTGTGTCTCCATTTGATTATAGTGGAGAAAGATTTGGGTGGGTTCGGTCCGTGGTTTTTCCTCTCAAATTGAGAGGTTTTCCACTTAAAAAGGAATGATGTATCCGTGTGTTGATTTGCTTGTTGTTGCACCTACGTGCTCTCAGCACATATGACTTGTTCTCCCTACTTGCTGAAATCAGCTATGTGTGTGACATGTCCTCTGCTGAATCTGTTCATCTATATATGTTTGATGCATATGTTTTCTTTCGAGATAGAGCAACGATACGTAGAGTTAGTGTATGAGTGGTGCTGAATTTTACATTAATTACGATGCATATTTTCAAACCACGATTAAAAGTGTATTAATCTTCAATTAAGAGGTAACCGATCTCCTAACCGTTTTCCTAACGTTGCCGATGTATTTAGGCTGCCAAATTTTCTATGGTAGCGAGTACTAATTTCCATACTACCTCTATTCCAGTAAAATTGGATTTGGATGTATCTAAATATCGGCAACTAACATGGAACCGACAGAGTAGTTGTTGTCGGCAACATCAACAACAAAGAGCAAAATACTAGCAAAATCCATGGCAAGAGTACATGACCAAAACAAGAATGGAGGGGATGGATTGATACTTAACTTGGTGTTAACAACAATAGGAATGGAATGGACGACCACAACGTTTGTGTACACATATATAGGTAGGATATAAGAGTGACTGATGACCATGCTTGCTACCACTTGAGTTCGTTACTAAAGTGAACCAAGCTAAACGAGTCGAACCTCGAGCTTAATGTCTAACCTGATGAACCCAAGTTTGCCTAATGTAAGACCATCTGTAGACTAGCTTTGTGCTAAAATAACCGTTAATATACATCGCTGGACGCGTTTTTTTTATCCTCCAGCAGACGCTGCAAAATAGATCGTACTGTAAATATTTTAGTGCGCGCGGCAGTTTGCACTATCCAAAGCGGTATATCTGGTGCGCGGCTAGAGCGCGTTGTAAGCTGGCACTGCGATCATTCCCACCGCGCGAAGAAAAACGGCTCTGACATGTCTCTCTGCGCTTCGATGACGAGGA
Organism: Lolium perenne; assembly: GCF_019359855.2. Taxonomy (NCBI): domain Eukaryota; kingdom Viridiplantae; phylum Streptophyta; class Magnoliopsida; order Poales; family Poaceae; genus Lolium; species Lolium perenne. The sequence continues at coordinate 1,721,038 of NW_027248984.1, forward strand.
GGTTCGTTGGCCTTCCGCGCTGCGAGCTCCGCCGGCCGCGCACGCACGGACTCGATTGTTGTGGCGGCCGCGCTGCGAGCTCCGCTGGCCGTGCCCGCATGGACTCGATTGTTGTGGCCATGCGCACGGGAATCGGTTGCTAGCTAGATCAATTGGATAAGCCACCTCCTAGAGTTGTGAAATTTAGTTGATTTTTTTAGATTTATTTGTGGCTGTTTGATCTTGTTTGTTGTATGTATGTTGAAGAAACTTATTTGTAGAGCTCTATTTTACAGGCCGGCGCAGGGCGCTGGATCCGGATCAAGCGCGCCGCAAATAAGTTTTGCACTGCTAAATTTTAGGGACTCAGTTGGAGATGCTCTAAGCAGTGACTATTGAGCGCTAGTTCTTTTTTTTTTATCGGCAGCAATTATTACAACAATAAAATTAAAACAGACCAGACAAGTTGACAGCAAGTACAGAAGGGGAACAGCAAAATCCGACCAAAAGGGAGGGAGGGGATGTATTGATACTTAACTTGCTTTGAACAACAATAGAAATAGAATCGAAGACCACAGCATTTGTTTACACATATATGTGTAGGATAGAATAGTGACTGAGTGGAGGGGATGGCCAATATGCTTGCTACCACTTGAGTTGTTATCGGAGCTAGAAGTGATTATCATGAAGAAATCATATATGATAATAACTAGGAATCGTTTCTACTAGTTGTTGTTTTCCTTATCCTTGGTTGACTGATAGACTGACTGAGTGACTGACGGAAGGAGGAGTACTTAATAAATTATTGAGAGGAGCTGGTACGGATGTGTGGCGAAATTGATGGATCACTCTGAGCGCGCGGCGAAGCGCTCCACCTTGGGATCGGAGAGGTTGATGCCGACCATGGCCTCGCCGAGGTCGCAGCTGACCTCCGCGAGCACATTGGGGTCGCTGTAGTGGGTGACTGCCTGCACGATAGCGCGAGCGCGTTTGGCGGGGTCGCCGCTCTTGAAGATGCCTGAGCCGACGAAGACGCCGTCGCAGCCTAGCTGCATCATGAGGGCTGCGTCGGCTGGGGTGGCGACCCCTCCTGCGGCGAACTGGACGACGGGGAGGCGTCCGAGCTGCTTGGTCTGCATGACGAGGTCGTAGGGCGCGGCGATGCTCTTGGCGTAGGTGAAGACCTCGTCGTCGTCCATGCTGCGCAGCGCGCGGATGTCGCCCATGACGGAGCGGACGTGGCGCACGGCCTCGATGACGTTGCCTGTCCCGGCCTCGCCCTTGGTGCGGATCATGGCGGCGCCCTCGCGGATGCGGCGGAGGGCCTCGCCGAGGTTGCGGCAGCCGCAGACGAAGGGGACGCGGAAGTTGTGCTTGTTGATGTGGTGGGCGTCGTCGGCGAGCGTGAGGACCTCGCTCTCGTCGACGTAGTCGACGCCGATGGTCTCGAGGATCTGGGCCTCGACGAAGTGGCCGATGCGCGCCTTGGCCATGACGGGGATGGTGACGGCGCGCTTGATGTCGCGGATCATGCCCGGGTCGGACATGCGGGCGACGCCGCCCTCGGCGCGGATGTCGGCGGGGACGCGCTCGAGCGCCATGACGGCGCAGGCGCCGGCCTCCTCGGCGATGCGCGCCTGCTCGGCGTTGACGACGTCCATGATGACGCCGCCGCGGAGCATCTGGGCCAGGCCCACCTTGACGGAGAACGGGGAGGACTTGGGCTCCAGCAGCGTGCCGGTGGCGCCGTTGTTGGTGGTGGTGTTGCCGGTGCCGTACACCGTGACCACGCCGCTGCCGTCGGACGCCATCTAGGTTCGTTCGCTTGTGTGGCGGCGAGAGGCGGCGGGATAGGGGTAGGTTGGTTGTGGGATGCGCGGATGGACCGTGGGTGGCAGCGGATCTTATACCCATGGATGGGAAGGTGTGATGGACGAACGGACGGCCCAGATCTCTCTGCCACGCCTTTAGGGTGGGCCAGGGGCAGCACCACCACTCACTCGTCAGTGCCCTGCCGCGCCGCCTGCCCAGCCATCACCAACCACAGCAAACAAATCCAACCGCACCTTCTCTTCTACCCGCACGCACCCTCCACGCTTCCTTTTCCAATATCTTTCGTGAGTCGTCGTCACTCACATGCATGCACAGGATCTTCTCTTCTTTCTTGCTGAGAAAATTCAGATCTACCATATTACAGAAGTTCACAAGAAAAAACAACTACAAAACATTTCAAACATAATACAGTAAAAATTACATTGAGATTCTTAGTGTTGAATATAAATACAGTGCCTAGTTTCTCCATCTTTCACTTAGACAGTCTAACAACCTTGCCCCTGCCAAAGCGAGTCGTCGACGCTTTGCCATCACCGTTCGCCTAACAGAGCCGGCTTGACGTTGATGACAGACATGATGTCTTAGTGCATGTGTCTTTAAGAACCAGCGCCCCAGAGCACAAGTTGTCGTCGTTGAACCCTTAAATTGATCTAAATCTTCTGGCACTAAATATGTAACACACATAGACGGAACGAGATCCACTACTCGATGGGAGCAACGACCAGACAACAGCACGCCTTCCTTAATACCACCGACGAGATCCACTACTGGCCCAGAGTTACCACCAGCGGGCCAAATATGAGGTACCCCGCGCTATTTATCGGCGCACCAACCTGGAGCGCCAGTGGTACGTGCTACCGTCAACGTACCAGTATGGTACGCTGGCGGTAACTTATCTACCGCTGGCGTACCTAGCTGGTGCGCCGACGATAAGTTGTTGCCCCGGCGTGTTAGCGTTGGTGCGCTGGCGGTATCTCATTTTGGTGTGCTAGCGGTAGGGTATTCCTAGTAGTGGTCGCCACCGACAAGGTAGACGAGGAGGCGAGCATACCTTATTCTTGTCTCGCACAACACTTCTATAGCCATCATACCCGCCGCTTCCAATTGACCAACCTCTTACTTTAGGGACCTTACTATAGCTCTGAGCGCACGTCCGAGATCCCCACCCCCTCCGATCGTTGGAATAGCAAGCATAGGTGGCGGGACCCATCGATTTCCAGTCGAAGAGAGGGAGATGGAACAGATGACGACGGCTAGGGTGGCAGAGGAGTATTCTCTGTCTGGAGAACTTTACCATTTCTCTCGCAAAGAATTTCTCGGCTAAGCTTCCTCGTTGAGCTGCTGAAAGTAATAAGTGTGACTCGGACGACGGCTACGTCCCCCTTGATACCGTCTGGTCCTCGACAGCAACAACGTCTCCATCTATGGATATGTCTTTTCTAGTCTCTGGCTCCCCATGGATGCACCGTGCTTGGCTCAGGTGCCTCCAACAAGTTCACTTCAGAGACCATGCATGCAGCAACAGCAATCCCCAAATCAGAAAAAAAAAAAAAGAGAAATACACAGTAAAGCAAAATCTCCTTTGCAGGATCCTCGGGGCAGTACAGGACAAAGCCCCTCCATCCCCAGCAGAGCAAATTGTTCATTTCTATGTAATCATCATCGTTTCATTCAGACCCATGCACCCAAGTAGCAGCCGAATCTTATTGATTAAAAAAATATCCTATGATAGGCATGTGGGTCGCACTATAGAATACAGTGCTACAATCTGACCTGAACGAGACCAAACATTCTTCAGCATATAAAAAATAAACTGGGTTACTCAACTGTGGGAGATTTTCGATGAAAGGAAACATGTCTGTAATTTTCTCTCAACCTACGAACACGTCATACTTGTCAGACTTTTCGATCTTTAGAAGATCTCCAGCATTTTTCAAGAATAAAAGGAAATTTCTACCAACCTTCTGACATCGTTGATTACGTAAGCACGCTACAAGTAGTCAAAACACAACGACTGGTACAATCAGTAAAAGATCTCTAGAAAAATCGAAAGAAACCTGAAAGTACTTTCAAAATCGTTCTCTCACGTGCCGCTGTTGCCGTCACACTGCATCCACTCCTCCAATGAAGAAACTGATGTTGCTGATGTGTCCGATTTTGTGCCTTAAATATGTTATTATATGCTACACCTAGTACTCCCTCTTGTTATGGGTAATCTTGATCAAATCAAACTTCGTAGAGCATGACTAACTATGTAGATAAACATATTAACATCTACTTTATCAAACCAATATCATTAGTATATATCATCATAAACTAGCATGTATCTTTGCAATCGTACATGATTTTACATCATGTAAATTTTATTTTACTTTAGTAATTACGTAAAACATAACAAAAGATTGACATGATGTCATTTTTTTGTTTACGTGATGTACAAAAAATACGACTTAAAAATAAGTATATTACACTGTAATGACTCATACACTAATTTTTATGCTAATTTTGTTGTTGTTGTGAGTCAATATAACATAAATGTATGGATGTAACAACGTAGTAAAAATGTCGGGTGCAAAATAACTTTCTGTACTCTGGATCAAATAGCGTTTATAAATAAACTATTTGTTATATTGTATGCGTTTGGTATTGTGGATGTTGTTATTTTCTTCTATATACATGGCCTGACAAAAATGTTTCACCTAGTAATTTAGGAAGAAGGGGGTATATAATTAAAGCAAGTGTAAAACAGGCCATCACGTTGTCTATACAGAAGAATTTGTTCGGCTAATTTGTGTAGAAGATAGTGCGCGTGCTCGTTTTTTTTATCGGACCTAGCTAGGCAACAATTAGCTAAAATTGGATGCAATGACATCATCGCTTATGTCAGCAATTAAATAACAATCTTAGCAAATTGTTTTCCACACAACCCCGAAATTCAATTCGGCTCCCGGGTACATATGCTCCCTCTACCAAAAAATCATATTTCGAAGTGTCGAAATTTTTTGATAAAAATTTCTACATGTACATCTTCATAATAAATGTGACCGTCAAGTTTCACGAAAACCAATACTTTTTCTAGTCTATGTAAAAAAGAGAAAATTTATCTTGTGAAAAACTTTATTTTTAGCCATCGGCCCCAATCGTAAGCCATCCCATAGCATCTACCGTGACACCACCACGACACAAGTGCAGGATCAAGTTGGAGCTCGGCGTTTGACGCCGCTCTCTTGCCTTGCACGGATTTTCTGGATGTGCCCATGGAATGTGTTGATGACTCCTTATGTGATTCCCCACTAGCTGGACATGGCCTTTTGGCCCCGCTTCATCTTCATCACGCGGTACTCGATGATCTTGCGCTCATCGAATTCGGTCTTGATATTCTTCCAATAGACGACGCTGCATTGTTTAGCGTTGATGATGGAATCTATACTCACTTCCTTCCATGAATCACACAGGCATTTGTCTTCCAACGGCGACCACTTGCTTCCTCTCTTTCATCCTCGTCACTTTCCACATCTCCTCTCCTTCATCCTCATCCTTCTCCACATCGACGGCAGGTGTAGCGGCGGTGCTGCCCTGGGTACCTTATTTATGATGACCGTCATGACGAGGCTCGCATCCACCTACAGATGCAAATGGCGAGAGTTAATGGCGGCGATGAGTTTGTTTGACACGAGAAATAATAAAAAGGTGGACTAAATATTATCTCTCTACGCGCCAGGGGAAAATGCATGTGCGGGCGTGCCAGCGTACATAAGTACACAAATAAAATATAGGGAAACATGTATTTTTATTAATCTCTCAATGGAGAAACGAAATTACAAGATCCCTTTACATATACGCTCCGTGGCCTGCTAGCGCGGCCGATATGACTTGGGCGATTGTGTGTTCTGGTTCACGGGGCCTCGGAAGGCTCCCGATTAATTACGTCCGCGAGTCAACGCCGCGGACCACCTCCGATTAAGCTGCTGGAATAGTCGTTGTCTTCAAGTTTCGTCTTCTCCATGCACTTGGCGTAGACGATGATGATGTGATGGTGAAGTGGAAAGCGGGACGATACGTCCGTCGCACCAGCGATGCTTAGCCATACTCTCCGGCTTGTCGATGTTCGATGATGAAGATGTCTGGCCTCGTCAGCTCAGACAGATGGGCGGCCTTCGCCTCGTCGGTGCCAGGCCTGGTGGTGTCCGCCTTGTCGGTGTCGGACTTGATGTCTTGCCTTTGCCTCGTCGGTGCCCGGCAAGAAATGGTTTGCTTCATCGAAGAAAAGACAGTCGGTGAAGTGGGTTCGCCTCGTCGATGCTAGGCCGATGTTGAGGAAGAGAGGTGATGTAGGAGTCGAAGTAGACTTGAACGACGCCGCATGACGGTGTGGTGGTGCGGCTTGATGATGATGGTATATGAACTTGGCGATGTAGATCTTGTGATGTCCGAAGTGTTCACAGGCCCGTGGAGGCTTGATGTGTAGTGGTCGTGTGACTCGACTGGCGTAGTCGGGTTGACGTAGACGAATGGCAGCGTGTCGATGTAGTTGTCGTCCTCACCACCTTGCCGGCGAGTCCATGAAGACGATCTTCGTGTCGCCGTAGTTGGCGCCCTTGTCCGGGAGGGGTTGATGAAGATCTGCCAACGTGATGATGTGGTCTACGACAGAAGCTCCGTCGGAGGCGATCGGTGCGTAGATGCGGAGCTTTCAGCGGGCGTGACGGAGCCGGCTCCTAGGCGTCCATGGCAAGGTGATCTCCGAATATTGGCGTCGTGACTTGGTCTGGTCAACATCATCTTGCATGGATCCATTCCATTCGTACCTGAAACCAGGACAAACATGCACGAAACAAAAATGATGATTGATTAGTTTAAACCTTAATCGGTGTGAATGATTATTAGAGAGGGCCATTGCGTGTATGCATTGGCTCCTTCTTCACATCTGTACGTGGGCATTTCTAGCCAGATGGAATGAGCTGGTTCTTTTCATCTGGCTATGTCGATCTCTCCTCGAGCCGCTGATGAACATGGGCGCACAGGTGCCGCGCGCCCAGGTCAAGGGTTAGGTTATCTCCATCACCCGACACCTTCTTCATATGCCTGGGGGCAGCACATACGCACGCATGCGAACATGTTCTGGTTCTTGTATCGAAGACATGTCGATCTCGTGTGGGCTTCCTATCGCCAGCGTTGTGGCCGACGGTGTGGAGCTCCATCGGTTGTCCTTCTCCATCCCGGCTCAGCGTCGAGGCTGTCGGCGCCGGTCTCCGTGAGCTTGCCGACCTTCGTCTTCAAATTCGGGTGCACGCCGATGGGCTGCATATGGGAAGCTCCAGCGGCGGCGTCCTCGTCGACGGAGATGATCTTGGTCGCCGTAGACTGCGGTGGCGTGAAGGAGCAGGGCCTTCACGGCCACGGTCGGCGTCGTCGGCGCGATGGCTAGCTTGCCATGTCAGCGTCGCGGAGAGCTTCGTTTGATGTGCATCACTGCATGCATGGCGTCGGGTCGCTACCGGACACGCCTTGCTGCGGACGTCCGCGATGGCCCGCCGGTGATGAGCAACCATCGTCTTCAGGTTGTGGGGCGCGCGTCCGCAGCCGTCGTGTACCAACTTGGCGCGTCATCCGCCGCCAGTGGTCTTGCTGGTGTCGCATCTCGGCGGCACAGCGTGCATTTCTGCGACGGCTGGCATCACCGGTGCATGCCAACGAGCTGCATATTCCCAGCTCCAGCGGCGGCCTTCTTCTCGACGGAGACGGTCTTGTTCGCTACAGACAGTGGTGGCGCGAAGGACCAGGGCCTCCATTTCTACAGCCGCCGGCGTCTCAAGTGCACGTGGACGGGCGGCGTATGGGAATCCCGGTGGCGGCGTCCTTGACGATGGAGATGATCTTATTCGCCGTGTACTCTGCGGGTGGCGTGGTGAAGCGAGGCTTCCACGGCCATGATCGGCTCGCGGAGAGCTCCGCTTGATGTGCTCAAGGCGCGGCGTTGGGTCGCTGCCGGACACGCCGGGTCGCCGACGTCCTCAATCGCCGATGTCCTTGTTTGCCGGTGATCGGCAACACCTCCGTACGTCTTCATGTTGCGGGGCGCGTCCGCTGCCCCGGCTCCGTGGCCGTGCCAGCCGCTGCCTTCCTCTCCTCCCCCTGCTCGCCCCCTTTGCTCAGCTGCTGGTCCGTCCGTTTTATAGACGAGCGCCAGGCCGAACAGAAAGGAACGCGTCGCGCGGGCGTCGTTCAATTTGTTGAGCCGTTGCTTCTTTTACGGCTTGGCTGCGGGAGACGTGTATCTCTTCCGTCGCTGGCGCCCAACAATATCCATCAGCTAAACAGATATGGTACCAGGTGCGCATGACACGAGCCTGGTGCTTTGGCCACTTCCATCCTTCAGCCTGGGTTGGATATATACGTAACTTGTACACGTACGCCCATGTATATACAAGAGTAGATACATGACCCATGTGCTGTGAAAGCTCTGCATGCATAGAGAGCTAGCAATAGATTGATCGATGTGCCTGTATATAGCCAACACACTTAAATAAGAGATTAGAATAAACAGCCGTGATTACTTGTACGGCCGCCCTGTCATGTGTATGTATTTATATGTGTATTGCACACTCAAAATGTCACGTGATTTTCATTTGCTAGGTACAAAATCACGTCGAACAAATGCCCCCTCACCAAGTTGAGTTCGAGCGCGAAGCAGATCAAACTCGACTTGGTGAGAAAACAAACTTAAGCGGCGCATTTTGTTTGCAGCCTTTCTTTGCAGTTTGCTCGACTAAAACACACATGTGTCCAATTGCTAGAACATGATGATTGTCGTGAGGTCTGAGGGCACCGCCTTGGCAAGGTCTAATCCCAAATGACGATGCGCACGGAGTCAAATTCGAGCGCGAAGCTAATTGGATTCGAGTTAGGTTAATAAAAGAAGAAATAAGTGGCGCACAAAACAGAAGCATGCAGCCTGACACCATTAGTTGCCTTGACGTTGGAGCGCCATCAGCGATCAAGTAATCGATCAGCCGTAAGCACTGCTGTGGTGTTTGACATTATTTTGTACTTACCTGCTAGTTGTTTCAGCGTCAAAGGCGAGAAACAACAGATAAATACGATTCAATCTAGACACGGTCGATGAGATTATAAGTCACCCGCTTAGCGA